>NC_134690.1:127830879-128132337 GCF_050947455.1 Rhinoderma darwinii | reverse complement strand
TACAGCCTGACAACAGATAGCAATAGCTTACTGGATACAGGCTGACAGGAAAGCAATAGCAGACTGGAACCAGATGCACACTGGAACCGTTGTAGGAAACAACAAAGTTAGTGGCTCGTGAAGATGCCTTAACCAATCCCTGTGGCCCTTAGGTCTATTTGAGTCACAATTGAATTTTGCACACGCTGGCCCTTTAAGCGGCAGTCGGATCGGGCGTACTAGGGACGGTGCGGCTGTGAGCGGAGGGCAACAGAAGTCGTCAGCAGCCTGGAGCAGAGACAGACTGTCGGAAGAGGTACAAGACACGGCGGCGTTACACAGGTGTGGAAGACGACGCTGACAAGTTACCATGATAACCTGATAGAGAAAAGGAAACAAAAAACGAAAATAAAAAATAGCAGCAGACTTAATAATTCCGTCATTTCTGCCTCCGACAGAAACTAGGCTAAAACTGACTTAGCCAGTGTCTGTGGGGAGGGTATAGTCGGCCTGGCTGGAGCTGGGACTTTTCCTACCTAATGTCAGCCTCCTGGTGGCACAGACCTATACTTATGGTGCTGTGTCCCCCAATGATATAAACAATATTATTGTGAGCTCCACTGGAGAATGTAAGTGATCTGGATACAGCACTGCAGAATGTCATGGAACTGTATACATAAGGCTCAGTTCACACTTGCGTTGTATAATCCGTTACTAGGATCAGTTTTTTAGATCAGAACAACGTAAAAACTGATCCATTAAAAAAATCCCATTGAAATCAGTGGAATTTTTAATTGCATCTGTAATGTTAGTCATCTGCTTTTTTTTATTTATTTTTTTAATAAAAATGGCGAGTATAGGACTTTTTTTTTTTACAGTACAGGAAAACGGATGTCTAAAAAAAAGATGGGTTATTTTTATCATTGGTGTCAATGTAAAACAGATACAAATGGATTGTAATCCATTTGCAACCGTTATTTTGATCTTAACCCCTTAATGACCGGCCTATTTTGGACCTTAATGACCAAGCAATTTTTTAAGTTTTTCAATCGTCGCATTCCAAGAGCTATAACCTTCTTATTTTTGCGTCGACATCGCTGTATAAGGTCTTGTTTTTTGCGGGACAAGTTGCACTTTTTAATAGCACCGTTTTTAGGTACATGTTATTTATTGATTAACTTTTATTAACTTTTTTTTGGGGGGGGAATAGAAAAAAATCTGACATTTCGCCACTCTTTTTTGCGTCCTAAATCTACGCCGTTTACCGTGTGGTATAAATAACACAATAACTTTATTCAGCGGGTTGTTACGATTGCAACGATACTAAATTTGTATAGTTTTTGTAGGTTTTACTACTTTTACACAGTAAAAACGCTTTTTTTCAAAATGATTTGTTTTTGTGTCTCCATATTTGAAGAGCCGTAACGTTTTTATTTTTTCGCCGATGCGGTTGTATGAGGGCTTTTTTTTTGCGGGACGACTTGTAGTTTTTATTGGTACCATTTTGGAGTAGATGCAACTTTTTGATCACTTTTTATTAAATTTTTTTAAAGTCAGTATTCACAGAAAACAGCAATTTTTCCATAGTTTTTTATTTATTTTTTTACGGCGTTCACCGTGCGGGTTAAATAATGTAATAGATTTATAGTCGGGGTCGTTACGGACGCGGCGATACCAAATATGTGTAACTTTTTAACTTTATTTTGTTTTTTTAATAGTAAAGCAGTTTGTAAGGGCAAAAGCTGGGTTTTTCATTTTTTTTTCACATTTTTTTTTAAATTAACTTTATTAAACTTTTTTTTCACTTTTTTACTAGTCCCACTAGGGGACTATAATATGCGATTCTCCGATCGCATTTATAATACACTGCAATACTTCTGTATTGCAGTGTATTACTGCCTGTCCGTTTAACACGGACAGGCATCTGCTAGGTCATGCCTGCGGCATGATCTAGCAGGCATTTACTCCAGGCAGCCTGGGGGCCTTTATTAGACCCCCGGCTGCCATTACAGACACAGACACTCGGCAATCGTATCGCCGGGTGTCGGTGGGAGAGAGAGGGAGCTCCCTCCCTCTCTCCAAAACCACTCAGATGCGGTGCTCGCTATTGAGCACCGCATCTGAGGGGTTAAACGGGTGAGATCGATACTAATATCGATCTCACACGGCAGAGCAGGGACGCTCCCAGCCCTCAGCTGCCTCTAGCAGCTGAGAGCAGGGAGATCTGACAGTTCCCTGCTCTGTAAACTTATTCCGATGCCGCGACGTAAAAAGTCTATGGCATCGGAATAAGGCCCGTTAGTGACCGACGTAGAAACACGATGGGCCGGTCACTAACGGGTTAATGGGATTTTTTACTGACACGTTTTTAAGGATAAAATAAGAATCAGAGTAATAAGGATAAAACAGATCAGAGTAACGGATTATACAATGCAAGTGCGAACTTAGCCTGACACAAAGTACATCAAAAATGTCACTGTAAAATCTGTCTGAATGTTTACAAGTTGCAGATCTGTGGGATTTGGATGATGGTCGGTTAACGTATATTCTAAACAATCACCAGCCTAAATAGATATGCATGCACCATGGTACTTTGTCTATGCAGGTAAGTAGATTTATAGTAACGTCTTCCTATTGGTCCACTTATACTTTATATAGTGACAGGTTATTGCCGGATGCACCAGTCTACATCTTGAAGAAAACCAATTGTGGTCAGGGGATTTTATGCAACTGTAAGGCCCCATGCACAAGACCGTATTTTTCAACCGTAATTACAGACCCATTAATTTCTATGGGCTATGGACACCCTAACGTATTTTTACGAATGGGTGTCCATTCCGTAGAAACGATCCGTAAAATATAGAACATGTCCTATTCTTGTCCGTAATTATGTCACGCACTCCCCATAAAAGTCTAGGGTAGCTTCCGTAATTACGGATGGCTATGGGTTCACACCCATAGCCGTCAGTAATTACAAAAGAATTGCAAGGCAACACCAGGTTTGCAGATTTTGCGGATTTCTTTTTGCGCATCCGTATATACGGATGCACTACGGAACGTATTTACAGATACAGTTACATATACGCAGATAAGTTACGGATGTCTACGGCGCTGTATTCACGGATGATTGAAAATACGGTCGTGTGCATGGGGGCCGAAGTACTAATATAGTGAAGTTAAGTAACAACAGCTCAGCCATGAAGCAGCAGGCCATGCATACTCACAGAGGTAGAGGACAGATAGTGGTTTAGGGCTGTTTTCCAGGGTTTGGGCTATAGGACCCTAATTTTTTTTTTATTTTTTTTTAGCTAAACTGTTAGTATATAAATGATTACACATTGTTCTAATTTTTTTTATATTTTTCACAAGTCAGGAAATATTATAAACTAGATTCTAATTTATAACATTTCCATGTGCTGGTCACTAGAGGTACCAATTCCTAAAATTGCTGCATTGGCATGTGGTAAAGCAACCTCATTGCTTTATGCTGCAAAATTGAAGACACACTCGCTCTAGTGTCCTCAAACAATCCCCCCTCCTTTATATTGGCTAGTGCCACGAGAAAGGAGGGGGTTGAATGTTCAAACCTCCTACACTGTGTGCCGCCATTTTTTGAGCGAATGCACAGTATAGGATTAGATACAGTGGTAATCAGACAGTATAACACAAACATACACACACATCACATACACAAACATAACTTACCTGCCGCCGCCGCTCCTAGCCCTTGCTTCTGAACATATGGACGGAAGCCGCGACCGGAAGTAGTCATCTTACAGTCCGGCCGCGGCTTTCGCTCCACATGAAAATGGCGCCGGATGTCGCACTGCCGAAGACCTTCCTTTTGGATTGTGTGGGAGCAGCACATGCACCGTTCCCATACAGACGGCATACGCTATAGTGAATGGAACGGCTCCCGTTCGCATTCTCTATGGGGATGTATGTGCCGTATTCCATCTCTGTATGTGTCGTTAATCGACACATACAGAGATGAAAAAAAAAAGTCAGCCCCCATAGAGAAGTAAAAGAAAAAAAAAAGAAAAAAGTACAACACAAAAACACAAATAAATAAAATTTATTTTAAGGACATACTAAAAACAATAACATATAAAAAAAAAAAAAAAAAAAAAAAAATAGTGACACCTTCCCTTTAATGCTACAGCCTATAAAGATAATGGTGTGCTTCCAACTTTATGGGAACATTTTTGGGAAGGCCCTTTCTTGTTCCAGGATAACCGTTGCCCTGTGCACAAAGCAAGGTCCATAAAAGACAAAGGTTTGATTAGTTTGGTGTGGAAGAACTCAAGTGGCCTACACAGAGTCCTGACCTCAACCCCATTAAACATTTTTAGGATAAATTGGAACGTTGATTGTAACCAGACCTTCTCGTCCAACATCAGTGTCTGACCTCACAAATGCTCTTTTGTATTAATGGGCAAAAATTCCCACAGACCCATACATAACAGAAGAATGGAGGCAGTTAGAACTGAAAAATGGGCCAACTCTATATTAAACACCCATGGTTTTGGAATAGGATGTCCAACAGACTCATATAGATGTGATGACATCGTCCCCACATACTTTTGGCCAAATAGTATATACATAGGCCTGTACCAATCTAAGATCAATGAACTTTAATCCATTGACGCCACTGTACGTCATGGTGTTCCCTGCATTAAGTCACCATGAAGTGGTTACGTTATGGTGCTTTTCTGTCACCATGTCAAAAGACATGGTGACAGAACAGTGACATCGGCTGTCACGGTCAGCCGATAGTCACTGGGACTCGTCGGGGGAACAATCGCGGCACGGCACCTCCTGCGCTCGCTGTGATTGGTCAGTCAGTAGTCTGTGAAAATCACCAAAATAGGCCTCAATTGCACATGGCGCTCTTCACTTCTGAGTCCTGTCTTGTCCAGGCAAATGATAAATGCTTTGAGGGGTGATTTCCAAAATGGGGTCACTTCTTGGGGGCTTCCACTGTACTCTAGTACCTCAGGGGTTTTGCATATGCGACATGGTGGCCAAAAACCAATCCAGCAAAATCTGCATGCCAAATAGCGCTCCTGCCATTCTGAGCCCTGCCGTGTGTCCAAACATCAGTTTATGACCACATGTGGGGTATGGCCATAATCGGGAGAAATTGTTTTACAAATGTTGGGGTGCTTTTTCTCCAGTATCCTTTGTGAAAATGAGGGCATTCTACAATTTAGTGGAACAAAACTTAGATTTTCATTTCCACGGCCTAATTCCAATAAATAATGAAAAAGACCTGTGGGGCTAAATGCTCACTATACCCCTAGATTCCTTGAGGTGTGTAATTTCCCAAATGGGGTCACTTTTGTGGGGTTTCCACTGTTTTGGGCTCTCATGGGCTTTGCAAATGAAACATGGCACCCGCAAAACAATCAAGCAAAATTTGAGCTCCAAAAGCCAAATTGCGCTCCTTCCCTTCTAAGCCCTGCCGTGGGTCCAAACAGACGTTTATTTCCACATATGGGGTATTGCCGTACTCAGACGAGTTTGAATTACAAATTTTCACAGCCTAATTACACTAAATTCAGCAAAATACCTGTGGGGTCAAAAAGCTCACTATACCCCTTGATCATTTCCTTGAGGGATGCAGTTTGCCAAATGGTGCCTTTTTGGGGCGTTTCCTTTGTTTTGGCCCCACAAGACCTCTTCAAACTCGACCTGGTGCCTAAAATATATTCTAATAAAATGGGGGCCTCAAAATAAACTAGGTGCTCCTTTGCTTCTAGGGCGTGTGTTTCAGTCCAGTAGCACACTAGGGCCACATGTGGGATATTTCTAAAACCTGCAGAATCTGGGCAATAATATTGAGTTGCATTTCTCAGGTAAATCCTTCTGTGGTACAGAAAAAAATGAATTAAAACGGATTTTCTGCAAAAACAAAAAACAACATTTGTAAATTTCACCTTTACTTGCTTTAATTCTTGTGAAACGCCTGAAGGGTTAAGGAACTTTCTAAATGCTGTTTTGAATACTTTGAGGGGTTCAGTTTTTAAAATGGGGTGATTTATAGGGGGCTTATAATATAGAAGGCCCTCAAAACCAGTTTAGAACGGAACCAATCCCTAAAATAGGGCTTTTGACATTTTCTTGAAAATGTGGGAAATCGCTGCTAAAGTTCTAAGCCTTGTAACGTCCTACAAAAATAAAAGGACGTTCAAAAAACAATGCAAATATAAAGTACACATATGGGAAATGTGAAATAGTAATACCACACAAAATAGCTACTATCTGTCTTACAAGCAGATACAGTTAAATTTAAAAAAATAAAATTTTGGTGTTTTTCCCAAATAAACACTGAATGTGTCGACCAAATTTTACCACTAACTTAAAGTCCAATGTGTCACGAGAAAACGATCTCAGAATCGCTTGAAAAAATAAAAGCATTCCAAAGTTATTACCACTTCAAGTGACCTCTCAGATTTGAAAAAAATGGCCTGGTCCTTAAGGCCAAAACAGGCTTAGTCACTAAGGGGTTAAAATAGACTTGGTTCAAGTGATAAATTTGTTCTTTGGCTCCTAAGTCCTATATTTGCCTGACCCCCACTGCAAGGCAACTTCACATATGAAATACAAAAGACGCTTCCTATGAAAATCAGATCCGGAACAGAAAAAAAAAAATCTAAAGTCTGTTATGAAGTATGGAATTTAAAACTGCAATAAAAATATAAATAAAAACCACACACATACTATATCATATATTAACCTATATAAGCTAAATTCGAGATAGTATAATATGATCCGACTTATTCTGGTGGGTAAAAAAAACAAAAAAAAAAAACCAGGCTAAAAACAGATAACTAATTTGTGATATGTGAAATTACAAGGACAGAGATGATCATTCCAAAAGAAAAATCTTGAATATGGTGTTGGCGCCATCTACTGGAAACTCCCAACCCTTACATGTTCGGTTGTCACATTGCAAGATAGTGTAATAGATTGTGAATTGCAATTTAGCTGCATAGAGAAGACCTTTCCCATTTACAGTAAATAATTATAGGTTGCTGACAGAAACAACATATAACCAACAGTTCACATGCAGCTGAAGGAACCCAGTGGGATCAGAGGAAAAATTTACTGACAGCTAAAATTACATCCTGGATCTGGAAGTAACTGTCCATGCCAAATATCACCAATTTGCCATAACATCGTGATTCCTGCTGCCAGATAAGAAGACAGGATTTATGCCGAAGCCAGGTGTAATTTTTCATTGTTTACCTTACTTGATGGCCGTGCAGTTTCTGTTCTAATTAAGTTCACTTTAATCCCTGAGCAATCTGTACCGAGTGTGAAATGCAGAAGTCTTGTGCTGAAGAAATATGTTGCAATGCAGACTAAGTAAATAAACAATCACGAAAGCTATTATAATTCACAAAGGGACGTTACTAAGTTGATAGTGGCAGAACAGAGCACCCTTTATAATTAAATAGGCATGCAAAAGAACCAGATTCATTTTTAGGTAAAGAAATACTGACTCTTACTGCCATCTAGTGGCTGTATCAGATGATTGACATTGCATTTTCATGCTCCTTCGCACATTGACTGTCCGTAAGAGATTTAAGGGCTAGGAATCAGTGATGTGGGTCATGAAACCCCAAGTTCATCATCGATTGATAGAACCATAACCTTTAATCACATCTGTCGTTTGCAAAACAGGTTATACTGTCAGTTGTTCGAAGCTGAACCAGCACCTTTCATATAACTAGCTGAAAGAAAATTGCTTTAGAGAAAGTGAGTTAGCGATGAGATCCAGGTGACACCGCAAACTATAAACCTAGTTTAATGGAAAGCAAAGCAGAAAAAGTACCAGTTACAGTAGAAATACCAAATTCCACATATTTTATAGACTTCTGTGGCGTGTACTGACATCGATATGAAGATGTCCTAAATCATTTGACTAACTAAGCCCTTATGGCAACATATTTGTACACAAGTCTGGGGTGTTCACATTGTGCATTACAGGGTCCAATCATATGAGGCGGCCCAGTCCTAGAGGACATAGATATAACATTTACACTGTGTGACAGCTGCTGTTAAAGGGCTTTTAGATTAATCCATGTTTTTCAGCATGAGGTCACAATTAAATGCGACTTTCTGTGTTTTAGTAGTAGTAGTCTTTCTGGAAGGAAAAGAACTAAAAATTTCATTGCGATATTGTGTCAAATTTTGATTGCATAATATTTCATGGGATTTTAATATAATCCTATAGGGCATGTGAACAAATCATGCTATTGGTTTTAATTTTTTTCAAGATCCATTACATGCAAACATGATATTGTGAATGAAAATTCATGTGACCCCCATAGGCGCGATATCACACTGTGATCACTCTATAGCTCTGGTCTTACATTGTTCGGCATGTGGTCTTTGCAGTTTCTAGCAGCCAAGAAAGAACGGGCAGTGAGGGAGCTGAGAATCTGCCCAGCCAGTGAATGTAAAAAGCTTCGTCCAAAGAGCAGAAAACACAGCAGAACAGATTCTTAGCGGCCTCAGGGACTGTTTTGATACACTGAGGACCTCCGTGTGCTCTCGCAGCATCAGAACAAATGACACTAAAGGTGCACACTAACACAATGAGACTTTACACAAAAATGGCAACAGTATTAGTTATCTATAGTTTAGGACCTGTTCACATCAGTGTTGGGCTTCTGTTCATTGGTTATGTACCACCTTTCCGCCGGAGGAACAGAACGTCAAACGGAGACCATAGTTTCCGTTCACATTACCACCGATTTCAACGGTAATGCTTCCATTGTAGTTGGTTTCAGGTTTTTTTGCCAAAACAATAGCGTAGTCAACTGCGCTATTGTTTCTGCAAAAAAACACGGAAACAAATAGAAACCAACTGCAACGGAAGCATTACCATTGAAATCAACGGTAACGCAAACGGAAGCTATGGTTTACGTTTGGCTTTCCGTTCATCGGTTCCTCAGACGGAAAGGTCGAACAGAACTGATGAACAAAAGCCTGACGCTGATGTGAACAGGCCCTTATCCTTACTGTGGCACCAAAAGTCATCCCACTTAATACGAACACACAAGAGTAAAACCTCAGTCTAGGCAGCACAATTTGAAGGGAACAACAATATATATTACACAGGTTTGAGCAGCTGTGCTGCCATTATTTCTGCTCACAGCTTAGCCCTAATATTAGTACTTCTCAGAGAAGCTGTAAATGTGAGGAGACATAAGAGTTAAAACAAAATGACACTAAGGTCAACAACCGGGGTGAGATGAGAGGTAGGCAGAGTAAACAAGTCGTCAAGGGTGCCATTGAAGGAGGGGCAGCGCAATAAGAAGCAAAAAAAAAAAAAAAAAAAGGAAGAGAAATGTTCTGCCTTTACATTTTTGTGAGGTTTTTTTTTTCTTACTGATCAGTGTTTGGGAGAGGCGCAACAAGGGGACAATGTGCATTCTAAAATCACCACCTCAACAGACACACTAGCCGGCATCTCATAAACACAGGTTATGTCTTAGATTGTCTTCAATATCTATATATTAATATTACATTAGATGAAAAAAGGGAAACTGAAATACTGTAACTTTTTCAATGTAATGAAACGCCTCCAGCTGCCAATGTCAGATGCATTCGATGAACCTCTGGATTTCATATGATGTTTCTTACAATATCTTTTGAGGTAATCTGTCCTGCAAACACCTGGAATAAGTGTGGTACACAACCGCTCTATATAACAAGTCCGTACAGGAAAAATATAGAAAATAAAAATCCGAAAAGCCTGAACATTAGTTATTTTAATATTTGGCAGTTGGAAGGGAAAACACACAAGAGCTTAGTGCACATTAATCCAAGTTCAGAGAGAATATGTATGAGCGCACGTTTTAGATAGTTAAAAATTAAATTGGACACATTTTAAATCCTCTTCTATGAAACGCACCAGCGGGACGCTTTGAAGAAAGTCTATTCTGTCAGCATTTCTGCCCCTTCCCCACCGGTGGCATCGTGAGAAATGTGCAGATCTTCTAACATCTCTGCCAGGCTGATTCTGGGAGCTCCCTCCTCATCAGTGTCACTCTCTACTGGAATGTTAGCATCTGAAAGAAGAGAAGCCAGCATGAGGTCTAAATTGGCGCAGACCAAAAAGTGCCAGGGAAAGCACATAATGCAGATTGTTAAGTACATTCTTCTCAAACAGAAGTGCAAGTATATCAAATAAGTTCAAGCAATTCAGAATCAATGCATTTTAATGATCTGGGTTGTGCCGTGATCTATACCGGGTGTATAATAGTCCAGACAGGTAACTATCATGAGCGCTTGTTTTACCTACTAAGCATATTGTGGAGATGCATCCCACATTGTTTTCCCATCGTGTACATATGAGGTCTTGGTGAATTGCAAGGCACAGACCCTAATTCTCTGATGGGGATTGTTGAGGGCTGTTTACACATACAGCAACTACTTAGTTCATAGCAAGTCTGACTGGTGGCAGGTTCTCTATAAAAAGCCAATAAACAAAGAAAGTCCAAAAAAAATGTCTGCCCTCATGATCACTACTTTATTGCTCAAATGTTCAGCTCGAAGACCCAGCAGAAACGGAACATACATTTGTGTTCATGATCGAGGCAGCTTGTATGGTACTTTTAAAACCAGGCTTTGGTGACCCCTTATAACCCCCCTTTAACATCCGCTATATATACGGCGGAGGTTGGGTGGGGGAGTATGAAGCAGGCTCACAGGCTGGAGTCCCCTCAATAGAACGAGCTTATCGGCTACATATTACAGATGACACTTCATTTAACCCCTTAGATGTCTAGTTCAATACCGACCGCAACATCTAAGCCGTTATAAACAGAGGGGGCAGCCTCCTCCTACATAACATTGCCCCCCCCCCCACAATGCAATCTCAGATTCTCAATGGTTGTCATGGCAGCCTGGGGCCTAAAAAAGGCCCCCAGGCCTGCCATCTGTGTGTTCCTATTAGGGCAGGGCTTAATGTGAGCCTGTAGAATCACGATATACTGCAATACATTAGTATTGCAGCACACCAGGAGTACAAAATAGCGGTGTTTAGTCACCTAGTGCAAAAGGCGACATTTCACCTTCTCAATGAAGGCATTATCAAGATCATTGAGAAGGTGAAACGTGGCCTTTTGCACTGGGTAGTGTACTCATGCTGGTGTGCTGCCGCTCTTTCTTCTGGACACGTTCCAGGGAACTTTACACGACTGTCTGGTGGGATCCATGGTCCAGATAGTTGAGGTTCAGCACCCATTATCTTTCTTGCTGTGCAGCTCCTACCTTGCTCTATTTGGACTTAGTATTGCAGTATTTTGTGCAAGCGATCTAACGATCGCTGGTTCAAGTCCCCTAGGGGGACTAATAAAAAAATTATTTTAGTAAGTTAAAAAAATATATATATATTTCATATTTTGCATCTCGTAGGAACGCATAGTGAAAGATTTCTGGTCCACAAAGCAGACACTGTATGAATGGGAAGGTCACGTGACATAATTAAGCCTCTGGCAGGGCTTAATAGATACCGGTCAGAATCACAATATACTGCAATACATTGGCATTGCAGTATATTGTGCAAGCGATCTAACGATTTCTGGTTGAAGTCCCCTGGGGGGACTAATAAAAAAAGTAAAAAATGAGTTAATTAAAAAAAAAAAATTATGTACAAAAAAATTAAAAGATTAAAAGTAAAAAAAAAAAACCTTTTCCCATTTTCCCCCTAGAGCATAGAAAAAATAAATAAACATAATTGGTATCGCCGTGTCCATAAAAGTCGGAACTATTACAATATATCATTATTTAACCCGCACGGTGAACGCCGTAAAAAAAATAAAATTGTAAACGCCAGAATCTCTATTTTTTGGTCACCTAATCTCCCACAAAAAATGAAACAAAAAGTGATCAAACCGTCGCATGTACATCAAAATGGTATTATTAAAAACGACAGCTTATCCCGCAAAAAATAAGCCCTCATACCACTTAATCGACGGAAAAATAAAAAAATTATGGCTCTCGGAATTTGGCGACAAAATAAATTCTTTTTTACACTTCGGTTTTTACTTGTAAAAGTAGTAAAATATAGAAAAAACTATATATATTTGGTATCGCCGTAATCGTATTGATCAACAGAATAAAATTAACATGTTTTAATTGCACAGTGATTTCCGTAAAAACGACGCGCAAAAACACAATGGAGGAATCGCTGTTTTTTTCCATTTTCTACCCCACAAATATTTTTTTCCCCGTTTCCTAGTACATTATACGGCAAAATAAATGGTGCTACAAAAAACTACAACTCGTCCCTCAAAAATCAAGCCCTCATAGTACTATATCGACGGAAAAATAAAGACGTTATGGCTTTTGGAAGGTGGGAAGGAAAAAAAACAAAAATGAAAATCTGAAAAAGGGCTGCGGCGGGAAGGGGTTAATAAGCCTCTGTCGGGGGTTCCATCAGACATTCTGGTATTTATGTTAATGCTGCAGACGCTGTAAAAAATGCCTGAATCTCTATGGACCTCATTAAATTCAATGGGATCGATCAGTGCCACTTTGGGTGCGTTGGGAAATGTCAGAGCAGTCACTAATACGTCACTTAGGAGCGATGTATATATTTTTTTAATTTTTTATTAAAAAAGGCCTAATATAAATCCAGGCAGTGGGGTATTTCTAGACGTCCAGTTGTTCTATAAGTTGTCTATTTACAAGTTGTTACATATGAAGCATCAAACCCGTATGTGTCCATGGCCATTGGTGAACTGTTCCACAAACCGCAAACGGATTTCAGCCTTCTCAAAGACTTTCGAGTTTGCAAAGCATCAACAAATGTGTCAGGTACACCGCTCTCAGATGCCACAGTAACATTTTGCCGTAAAGTTCAAAATCTAGGTAAAAGAATTCTGGGGTTCACCCATGGTAAAAAGGTTGTAAATCACTAAGACATTATTATTTACACAACAATTGTAACAAGGTGCCATTATTGAAAAGAATGCAGTCCTGGTACTATAGACATCCTTACTTTTGTAAATGTTAACATTTTTCCGCAAAACTTCATCTTCCTCTAGATCTTCAAGGAAATCTTGATATTGTCTGGTTAAAAAAAAAATATTACATAAGATAAAATGAGACTTAAAATGGATATCTAAATATTACATTATAAAATTCTTACACTTAATCTTAAGCTACATTTTGGGCACAGGATGCCCATGCTGAAACGGGAAGGGGCCTATTTTTACTGCACTACGTGGCTAAAAGTAAAGTCTGTTCCTCCTTTGGATATGCTATAATTCACATTTAACCACGTAATTACTGAAACATACTTGCATGAGTGAGACATATATACTAAATATTGAAATGTGGGTTCAATAATATGGTCTCATTTTAATTTTTGGGCAGCCGGGGTGACAAAATATGCTGCGTTTAGACTACACGTACTAAGATATCTTAGCATTTCTGCTCTAAGATTTGAAAGACTCACAATTTGAAAAAAAAAATAATTAAGCCTTAAGTGCCATTCATCTGCCAAATGTACACAAGAGAGACTCATTGACCTAAAAAAGACGCAGCCTGAATGGAGGGCTATTCGCCACACAGACCTTTCATCATCGGAGTCCATGCCTTCCTTTTCTCTATCCAGCTCTTTCAGCTTCCAGTTTCTCCGCCGCTGACGTTTGGTGCGGTCATAACTCTTCTTGATTAAAACCTAAATGAAAGATCAGAACAAAAATGTGTCAAAGGCAATCGAAAAACCATGCTAAACACAAAGCTACTGTGATATTTTTAGAGAATCAAAAGTACCTAATGGACATATTTTAAAATATAATTTTTTCATTTAACCCCTTAACGACAGGTCACGTACTGGTACACGGTACCTGTTAATGGGAAGTATGGAGCGGGCTCACGGGCTGAGCTCGCGCCATACACAGCGAGTGACGGCTGTGTTATACAACCGACACATCACTGCAATGGTCGGGATCAAAGATCACTTTGATTCTGTCCGTTTAACACCTTAAATGCCGCCGTCTATATTGACCGCAGAATTTACATCGTTAGAATCAGGGGGGCGTCCTCTCTGGCAGAGCTTCAAAGAAGACGGTCAGAATCACGATATACTGCAATACATCAGTATTGCAGTAAATCAAGCAAGCGATCCAATGATAGCTGCTTCAAGTCCCCTAGAGGGACTAATAAAAATAAAAAAAAGTAAAAAAAAAACAAAAAACTTTTGATTTTTAGAATGTTATAAAAAAAAACAAACATTAAAAGTTAAAAAAAATAAAATAAAATGATAACATTGCTTTAAGGAAAAAATATTAAGTAAATATAAAAAATTAACATAACTGGTATCGGCGCGTCCGTAAAAGTTTGAACTATCACAATATAGCATTGCTTAACCCTCTCATCGAATGACGTAAAAAAAAAAAAATATGTAAAACATGCAAATTGCTGTTTTTTTTGGTCACCTTCGCTCTTCATTAAAAAAAAAGGAATAAAATGTGGTTAAAAACTCGAATGTACCCCAAAATGGTAGCGGTGAGAATTTCAGCTTGCTCCGAAAAATTTAAGCCCTCACACCTCTAAATCGATGGAAAAATAAAAAAAGTTCTGGCTCTCACAATATGGCGACAAAAAATTTTTTTTTTTTAGCAAATAGTTTTATTTAAGTGGTAAAACATAAAAATATTAATAGAAAGAGGCAACCCAACCCAAAATCTTAGTAGAATTCTTAGAACGTATCAGGATAGTTAATTTTCCCAGCATGAAACCACTACGCAGTGCCTGGTATAAAGACGACACTTCATTGTAGCAGACACGGTTTCACAAGTCTTAACCATTTTTAATAGTCTTGGGTATATTAAACTCAAACATTGTGCAAATCCTGCAATTTACAAAAAAAAATAATTTACTGTGGTCACCTATCTGCATCATTTTAACATCCATTTAAAAAAAAATTATAATAATACTTATCCCCCAATACGTGAAGGAGGAAAACCAAAGGCATTGTGAGATATGTGTTTTACCAAAATGCCTTCCTTCTGCGGTATCTAGGTGGGTAGTGTTACAAAGTCCTATAGTGCTTGCTGGTCCGTTAGGAACTTGCACCATGGAGGAGACAGCAGCTGATCTCTTACTACTTCTACACATAGCCAGAACACTTAGTGTGCAGATCACGCTGGAAGCACAAGGGGTTATCCGGGAAGTGATAATAAAATAAATAAACCAAAATACTTACCTATCCCTGGCACCAGCGATCCCGCTGAAGGCAATAATAGGGTTTTAGCGGTCATGTATTGTATTTCTGGCATAATGGCAGAAATATGACTCGTCACCACTGAGCCCTCTGATTGGTTGTATAAAAAAAAAAAACACGAGTGCCGCCGGAGGCCAAGAGCTGGATCGCCTAAATGATTAGTATTGCTTTTTTGGTTTATTTATTTCATTTGCAATCCCTACTAAAAAAAAATGTCCACTTCCCGGATAACCCCTTTAACCATTACCATAGCTGAACTACATTTCTGATGACACAGGTTCTGCTTACAGGGAGCCCAGGGCCGTGTACAGCAAATGATACTGTTCTTAGCTTGTAGGAGTTATATACAGCATAACACTCTGGAGATCCACACAAGTGGGAACTTTACTTTTCAAATTGTCACTCCAAATTATATAGAAAAATTATTACAGTGCAGGATTTTCCAAAAGAATATTTTTTCTACATTACTCATTAAGTGGATTCTGCTTCTACATAGCAGCACAATCCGGCCGCTCATAACAGTGCAAGAGGAGACAGAGGGTCCTGCTGCAGAACACACAACGCTGACTGGAGACGGGAGCCTAGGAGATGGAAGCAGAGCATCAGCTCTGAGCAGCCCACAGCATGGACCAGGGGTTAGTCTGTGCTGCTATTCAGAAGCAGAATATACTAAACAAGATACATAGCAAAAGTCTTATTTTACAAAGTCCTGCACTAGAATTGTTTTTCTATATAATTGT
This sequence comes from Rhinoderma darwinii, assembly GCF_050947455.1. Lineage (NCBI taxonomy): Eukaryota > Metazoa > Chordata > Amphibia > Anura > Rhinodermatidae > Rhinoderma > Rhinoderma darwinii. Next base: position 128,116,365 of record NC_134690.1, on the reverse strand, counting down.
AAGTACACTTTAATGGTGTAGTTCAAAAAACGTCTGTTTTCTGCAGTAAGCTAAAATATGCAGTATTCCTACTTAAAAAGAGTTATTCCAACTGCAAACACTATAAAATGTCTTATAGGTGGAGATTCTGAATGAACAGGGGTCCCACCTGACCCTCATTCAGCAAATAAAAGGCATACATGAGAAATCTCCCGACAGGTCGGGGTCCAAGAAATGGGGCCCCCACCTATCAGATATTTAGTAGACGCGGCTCTCTCCATTCATATGGGACTTACGGAAACAGCGGAGCAGCACTCTCAGCTGTTTCTGTAACTCCAATCAAAAATAATTGAGAAAGCCGCACGTAGGCAAATCGGGGGTCATTTGACTGCCGTTCTCTATATAGCTGTGGTCCTTGGAAGAAGAATAGACTGAGTAATTTAGTCCAAGTTACATTTTCACAATGTAAACCACTCTCAAGCCTCTGTGCTTGATAGAGAAAGTTAACTAGAAAGCGACCAAACCCCCCTCCCCTCTCCATCTAATCTATACAGAACATCCCCTTATTTTAGAGACATTGGCAGTGACAAGGCAGTTCAAAATAAATCTACAACAGCCATAATCCTGCCAGAAGAAGAAATGTACAATTTATGCAGCAGCTGACCAGCTCACATATCCGCTTCTGTCCCTGGCCCAAGAGTGCCATCTAGGGGATATTATTGGACTTACCACATCAGGTATGCGATGAGGGTTCATCTTGTTAATAAATTCATCATTCAAATTACAGTTTGCCAAATCAAATCTGAAACAGGAACAAAACAGGTATAAGCAATGGCTGCTTTAAAAAAGCCAAGTAACTACAGATTCAATGTCTTATTTTATTTTCTTCAGCTCAGCAATACTCAGACGTACCGGAACTAAGCAGATCATTAGGGAGAAGCAGTGCTGGGATGCCTGGGAGGTGTGTGTGTAATTTAGCATTACACCCACACACTCTCCAATGGGAACAGTCTCCCAGCACTCCAAATAACAAACTGCTCAGGAACGGTAGTGACAGGCAGCACTACAGGGCACACAAACTGTTCTAAAATAAAGCACAGGATATGCCCTATGGAGCTTACTGTAGGTAAACAGTAATTTAATATAGCAGATCAGGGAACACTTTGTTTTTTTTATACATACAAGTTTGTAGCTCAGCAAGCAATTAGAATATTCTGGAGGCCTCTGCTATTTCTGGGTCAAAACCATTTTCAAGGAGGTTAATGCAGTATCCGCCAGATCCTTGCTCCAATAGATTGTCCCCTCCATATACCTCTACTTATCATATTCATGCATAACAAACAGGTCATTTGTGAATGAGTCAATGCTTTTCATTCAAAGCTTCCTCTTCCAATAATAATCTGAATTGCATTAGAATCTAGACCACCGTGTACGGGGTTAAAACCGACTTGAGAAATTGTGACCTATTAATATGTTGATGAGCAAAAGTGTAAAATGGGACTAAACTATGTAATTCCAGACATTGCTAGATGTAAGATTAAAGGGGTTGTCTTATCAAGACAACTGCTTGCCCATATGCACTATTAGGCTGTATGGACATTATAGAGGGAGGGACTATGTGCCAGAAAGGAGAGCCGCTCTAGCAGCCCCAGCGCATCCATACATTACATGGACTGACATTCATTTGATGTGTGGATAGCCATGCCTGGCTTTTCCCAGCAAGAACAGCTGATCGCCAAAGGGCAAAGAAGTCGGAACCACCACAATCAGCGGATCGCCAGGAACAGCTTCTTGTTTTAAAATGGGTTGTCTTCATGTGACAAGCAACATAACTTATTAAGCCAGTAATCTCCCACATGTAGCTCACAACCTGCAGCTGTGTGGTTCACAATAAAAGCACCAAGTTAATGACCGTCATGTTGCAACATGTTGTAGCTTCCTGTTCTAGAATATTCATAGAAAGAGTTTACCACGGATGACAAAGAAATAAGTGTTAAGACATAATACTAAATAATTTTCCTTACGATCATAAAATGATTAGAGAATAGTGGCCCGAGGCCATCTTGACCAGAGCAACCATTCAGATCCCAGCTTTCATTTTTCCTGTGTGCATTAGACCTTAGAAAAATAGGACTGCTTTCTTCCAGAAACCATACTAAACCAGTTTTGTGATATTGCAGCTCAACCCCATTCACTTCAATGGAGGTGTGGCCGTGTTTTAGGAAGAAAGCAGCCATGTTTTTCTAATCGTGTTTGGAATTACAGATGGCATAATTAATGAAACTACTACAAGTTGTTGCACTATTTAAAGATATTTTTTGTTAGTGTACGCTCTCTATTCAACGCATTCTGTTCCTAACATACCCTTTCACCAGGTCTCCTGGATTCAGCAGATGTCCCAGGTGAGTACGGCAGTGGTACTGCTGGTTTGTGTTCATCTCGGATGTTTTCTGAACCCAAACCTCACCAAGGGTGTGCTGTGAAAAGAAACAAAATTAGAGTAATCTTATCGAGGATGGAAAGTGTCCACTAAAAACACAAAACCAGGTCGTCGGCTTCCTTTTGAGTCATAAAGCTTGGAGGGAACAAGAGAGTAGCAGGTAAACCTAGAAACTCGCTCTAATGTTTATAGGAGATTTATCGGCTAAAAACACTAGGCAAAGACTTAAAAGGGTTTTCAATCTGGTAAAGTAAAGGCATGATCACTTTATGATCGGTGAGGATCCGATCTCTGGGACCCCCACAAATTTACGACTCAAACTACAGTCCCGGCTACCAACCATGCTGCAGTTTCCTGCTCGGCATGTGGCCGGAAGCCCCGCTTTGCAGGGGAGAACAGTGAAGGGGACAAGGCGCTAAATCTGTTGTGGCCCTTTCTCCGGATCGGTGGGCGTCCTAGGGGTCGGACCCCCATCGACCATAAAGTGATAACATATCCTAGTAAAACGCCATCACTTTATGAGATGGGAATAACTATTCCAAATAGTTTCTATGTGGATTGTACAGCACAACATTTTTGTCTTAGGAACTTCACGGTTTGCAGATATAAAACACCTTATGGACGAGCTACTTTTATATGGATAAATAGTCTAAGTTCACACTTGTTTCTACATTTTTTTCCATCGCAGGTCTCAAAACAAGACAAAAAAATTCATTGAAATCAACATGTTAAAAACAAAAATATCTCCACTGATATTTTCAGGTTCTAAAGCATTTTTCTCCCATTGACTGCAAACTATAAATCATGGTGTAGATCTAATACAGTTTCTTTGCATAGGAACAGTCTTGATTGCGCGTGTGAACTTAGCCGAAGAATATTTGGAAAGAACTAAATAACTTTCTCCATTTCCTTGCTCCATCCAATTTCACTTAGGCCTAAGGCCTCATTCAGACAGGTATATTGTCCCTGTCTAACTGTTCACATTAGATTACTATGGTGCTGCAAGTCCAAGGAATAGGGTTGTTAGATCTGGAATAGAGATAGCTAAACACGGGCACACTATGCCAGTCTGAATGAGTCCGTACTCACACCTCCATATTAAAAGTTACAATTACCTAATTTGTTTAAAATGTTTCTGTTGCTCACTTTTCAATGAGATTCACCAGAAGAGGTAGATTGGGGTAGAAGTAGAAATATTAGGACTTTATATTTATCCAGGCTAACACAAAACCATATTTTTGAGTTTAAAAATCATTGGGGGAGATTACGACTGGCCACGTCCCTCCGAATTAATCCTGCCCCCTTTTCCCTACACTTTGGAAAACTGACGAGAATGAATATGGCAGGCGCCAAAATTTGTGACATCTTTGTCACAAAACTGGTGCCCATTGCTTGGTAAATTCATTCCCCTTCATTTAAAAAAAAAAGCTTAGTCAATTACTGGTCTTATACGTTGCAAACTTATTCCAAGAAAAAAAAATTATTCTATTCACTTTTCATAAGGCAGATTCCCAGTTTTTAGACTGAGGTGAGTGGATATCAGAATGGTTTTCAGGAGATTTCTCACGACTTCACCATTTTACGTACTAACTTCTCTAGTGAAAAGTCAACTGGATATGCCAATGAAGAGGGAAATCTGTACCATACCTTGTTTGATCTTACTCCGGCGCCTGCACCTTGTTTCCGGTCTCTAACAAGGTCTACATCCATCACAATGAACTCCTCTAGCTGTTTAGGATGAAACAAGCTGAGAAAAGGAAGCCGCCAATATGTGTTCCCATCAACTTCTGCAACTGTGAGGGGGAAGAAAAAAAAATGTAAAAAAAAAAAAAAAAAAAAAAGGACGTCTTCACAATCTTATAAGAAACAGGCTTTAATGCACTCATTTTATATGTACGTTATGGATTCTATCAGAATGAACTCTAGTGGTGCCAGATGTCTAACTGGAATCTGAAAAATGTACTAGCAGGTGGAAATAGGGATTTTTTGAATGACCTCCATAATCATAGAAAGGTGTGAAATATAGTCCCCATGTGTTGTAAGAAGCGCATGTGCTGGGAAAGATAAATAACAGCAGCATTAAAGGGTTAATCCCACCTCGAGCTTTCATTTTAATAGGTATTTGAATGTGGACATAAAAATTAAATATTCATATGGTCCAACCAATCTCTTACCCAGGATATTGCTTATTTGGACTGCTTTTGTTTGCTCATTGTTCCGAGCCGGAGTAAAATGTGTGGGTGGTTTAGGTCCCGCACCGTTTGTTAGAACGGACACTGAGAAAGCCCTCATAACCGTTCCGCAGCTACGTCCTGAATAAGTCATCAGTGGACGGCTCCATGGCTACTGCACATGCCCTGTGAGCGGTCCCATTGGTTTATATTGTGCTACAGAGTAGTGGCCGGGCATAGAGTTACTGCACATGCCCTAGGATGCAATATCTTGGAATTCCAGCCATACTGATAGTAAAATGGATTACCTGGACTGCGTAAGCGCAGTCAATGCTGCTGGATAGCAGTGGGGTTGTAACCATAGAAAACCAGGAATATACAGAGTGGGAACAAAAAAAATGTTTTGTGTCGCCATATTCATAGCCATGAGTCATAATCTTTTTTATTTTCCCATCAATTTAGAGGTGTGAGGGCTTAAATTTTGCAGGGCGAGCTGTAATTTTCATCGATACCATTTTGGGGTACATGCAACGTTTTGATCACTTTTTATTTATTTATTTTTCTGCAGAGCTAGGGTGACCAAAAGACAGCAATTTGCATGTTTTATTTATTTTTACGTCGTTCACCGAGCAGGTTAATTAACGCTATATTGTGATAGTTCAGACTTTTACGGACGAGCCGATACCAGTTATGATAACTTTTATTTTATTTTTTAACATTGCTCAAGGGAAAAAATTGAAAAAAGTTATTTTTTTTTAACTTTTAATATATATATTTTTGGAACATTATAAAAATCTTTATTTAACAGTTTACTTTTTTTTAGTCTCTTTAGGGGACTTGAAGCAGCGATCGTTAGATCGCTTGCATGATATCCTGCAATACTAATGTATTGCAGTATATCGTGATTCTAACAGTCACCTTTGAAGCCCTGCCAAGGAGAAGATGGCAGACCTGGGGGCCTTAATTAGGCGCCAAGTCTCCCATAACAACCACTGTAAATGGCCGATCGTGCCGCGGGGGGGGGGGGGGGGTGCGATAGTGTGTTTGAGGGGGCGCCCCCTTGATTCTAACAATTTAAATTCCGTGGTCACAGTTGACCGCGGCATTTAAGGTGTTAAACGGGCGGAATCAAAGTGAGGTCTCGGCTGCATTACACAACCGTCACCCGCTGTGTATGGTGCAAGCTCAGCCCGTGAGCCCGCTCCATACTTCCCCCTTAACGGTTGCCGTGTACGTGACATGTCGTTAAGGGGGTTAATCAGATACCAGCCTTAAAGTATCCCTTTGGCACTGTACACCATCCACTGCAGGTGCAGATAAAGCAGTATTAACTGCAACACAAGACAACCACCTATAAATACCAATCCTTCGGGTTGTCACTCACTTTATTAATATAGAAATCTAGGATGAAGAAGCGCTCAGCCAGGTCAAACCTAAGTGACATCAAACAGGAAAGGACACAGTTCAGACTTACTTTGCAGAGTACTAGGGTCGATGAGATGAATAGCACTTGTTACCCGAACGCACACACAGATCTGACTCATGTTCCCCAGGCTTTGAGCAAGCTTTGGAGATAGACACACGACATTGTCCTGTGTAAAGATAGAAGATTAAAAGAGGTCAACCCAACTGATAAAGTATATTATCTTACATAAAAATACAAAAAACCAAGATAAATATTCTCTATCTAATCCCCTCAACTCACGGAACAGTTGGTTATAGTGTCCAAATATCCACATCAATGTGAATTACATGCAAAACAACTTTAAAAAATAAATAAATAAAAATGAAGAGTAAAAATAAAATTATAAATGCCTTTAACAATCACGTTATTGTCAAAAACCCATCCCAGAATGAATAGTGCACGCAATAGGATGGGTTGCTTCAGGAAGCCCTGCAAGAGACCTGCATGAGACCACCTTTTTGTACAGGCTGACTGGCAGTAGCAGAGGAGAAAGAATTTTGGTGGCACAGAGGGAGGCTGAAGCATCAACAGCTTGTGAAACAGTCAAGGGAAGACATCTCTCCCCGGCTGTTTTACAATCCGCTGCCGATTTCTCTCCCCGGCTGTTTTACAATCCGCTGCCGATTTCTCTCCCCGGCTGTTTTACAATCCGCTGCCGATTTCTCTCCCCGGCTGTTTTACAATCCGCTGCCGATTTCTATTAGGGCTTATTTAGACGAAAGTGATATACATCCATGCAACGCGCGTGATTTTCACGCGCGTCGCACGGACCTGTGTTAGTCTATGGGGCCGTGCAGACAGTCCGTGATTTTTGCGCAGCGTGTGTCCGCTGCGTAAAACTCACGACATATCCTATATTTCTGCGTTTTTCGCGCATCACGCACCCATGGAAGTCACCCATTTTTTGTTTACAAACAGTGTCATAATGATGGCAGCTGCGCGAAAAGTACGCAGCCACACATTATACGCAGCTGACACACGGAGCTGTTAAGTGCCTTTTGCGCACGCAAAACGCAGCGTTTTTTGCATGCTCAAAACGCACACGCTCGTGTAAATCCGGCCTTACCCGGCTGTTTTACAATCCGCTGCCGATTTCTCTACCCGACTGTTTTACAATCCGCTGCTGATGCTGCAGAACTGAGGTGAGATAGTATAAGGGTATGTTCACACGCACAAGTAAAAACGGCTGAAAATTACGGAGCTGTTTTCAAGGGAAAACAGCCTTTGATTTTAAGGCGTTTTTGAAGCTGAAAATCGAGCTTCTTTTCAATTTGAAGCTTCTTTTGAGGCGTTTTTCATAGTGCAATGAAAAATCCGCTCCAAAAACAGCTTAAGGTTAGGAACACACACACAACGCATTCAGTGCAGATATACTGCGTTAAGCTGCGCAGCGTGCCGGCCCTGAACACTGCAGGGAATGCCGTCTGGAAAATGGCTCCACATTGTGATGAGTTTTTCCAACGTAATATCCGCTGCAAAGGGGCCCCGGAAAAATAAAAAGAAACCCCATTCATACTTACCCTCTTCCCGGCGCATAGTCTGGCCTCCTGGGAGGACGTTGCAGGCCAATGTGACGCTGCAGCCTGTGATTGGAAGAGTTGCGTATCCGCAGAATTAATAGACGTGCTGCGGTTGAAGTAACCGCATCGCAGGTTAATTCATGTGCGTTTTTGGGGGAATATTTACCGCAGTGTGGGGACGAGTTTTGTTGAAATCTCACCCACACTGCTGCCACTGTAATACGCTGCAGATTTTCCGCAATCTATCCGTTGCGGAAAATCTGCAGTGTTTACGCGGTGTGTGTTCGTACAGTAAGAAGAGACATGCTACTTTTTAGGAGGCTTCTTTTTACTAGGTGTTTTTTTAATTCAGCAGCATAAAAATAAGCCTCATGTCAACAGTAGTATGTATTTAATTGAAATCAACGGGAAACTATGTGCAGGCTTATTTCAAGTGTATTTTGGAGCGTAAAACTAGGCTTTTCTGCTCCAAAAACAGCCTGAAAATTAGCCGTGTGGACATACCCTAACACTTACTAGAAGCAGTAGCAGCATCTGTATGTCTCTCTGCAGCAGCTCCCTCCTGCCCCCCTCCCCTCACCATAGACATCTATGAACTGCAGCTGTAACACGATATCTCAAGTAATGCTAATAATCCATCTTCGCTGCGTCACAGAATACGGATTTTACCAGTGAATTGAGGGTAAGTAATCAGTGCAGAAGGCATGGTGAGGAGGAGGAGGAGGAGTGAAGAAAGGCATTTTCTGTAATAAGATATATTTACAAGGTTTCTTATTTAGGCTTGTACTTTAGATTTCAGAAAATAAAAATTAGTGGACTGGTACCATTTCAATATATGCAGCAGGGCTGTAGCCTTAAGAAAATAATTAAAAAAAATCACTAGAGCATGTAAAAATTTAGGGAGCAAAAATATATCATGTGGTCGCCCTATTCAGTCGTTAACTAAAGCCCTGTTGATACATTATAAAGAGCAACATGACAAAGAAATGGTTCTTCAAAACTGACCTTACATATTGGGACAATTTCCACAGAAAAGGTGCTCTTGTAATTGTAGGTGTTTGAATGGATATCATGAGAAATGAGCCGCTGGGAAGCCTTCGATCTACAAGTAAAGACATTCTTTTTCAGTTTACTTGTGGTGACCAACACAGAACTTAAATGTTATTGTTACATAATAAATCTGATGCCAACATTTACTGGCCTTACTAAAGTGGATCTGTCAGCTGAATGTTACCCTATGTAAGGGCAGCATACTACAGCTGCAGGTCCGTGCTCAGAGTAGCTAAATCGGTTTTGATTGACAGGCTGCTGTGTTTAATAGCTAGGAGTCCTACTACCAATCATGATTACAGAGTCCGGTATATTCTTTCAGTGCTCCTATTAGCCAAATGAAACAAAAGATTTTTGTGCCGTCTTAGCTACTAGGAGCACGGACATAATATGCTGATTTTACATAGGGGAGAAAATTAAGCTGACAGATTCACTTTAAGACGAATTAAGCTACAAGATCACATCAAATGCAATTACTACTCAGACCGCTAAATTCCACTCAGTTTGGATAGTCACCCCTCCTAAGGCTAGATTCAAGCATGTACTTATCTTTGCAGCAAGTCAGCCATCTACACTTTCCGTCTGTTGTTCTCTAGTAATGTTTCTGTACGAACAGTTCACAGACCATAGGAGTCACTGAACGGAGATCTGACGGACTATTCATGTACAGACTTGTGTTACTTCTTTCAAATGTTACGGTTATTTGACAATTTGCTTCAAAGCAGATCTGTCACTTCTTTATGCTGCCCTTTCTCAGGGGGCATGAATATATGCATATACTTGGACTCATTGTCTCCAGAGAAGGCCATGAGCCTCAAGTATAAAATCAAAAGAGAGTCCTAAAGTACTGAAAATTACTAAATACAGTGAAGGAAATAAGTATTTGATCCCTTGCTGATTTTGTAAGTTTGCCCACTGTCAAAGACATGAACAGTGTAGAATTTTTAGGCTAGGTTAATTTTACCAGTGAGAGATAGATTATATATAAAAAAACAAAACAGAAAATCACAGTCAAAATTATATATATTTATTTGCATTGTGCACAGAGAAATAAGTATTTGATCCCCTACCAACCATTAAGAGTTCAGCCTCCTCCAGACCAGTTACACGCTCTAGATCAACTTGGTGCCTGCATTAAAGACAGCTGTTTTTATCGGTTCTGCTCCTCCAGACCAGTTACACGCTCTAGATCAACTTGGTGCCTGCATTAAAGACAGCTGTCTTACATGGTCACCTGTATAAAAGACTCCTGTCCACAGACTCAATGAATCAGTCTGACTCTAACCTCTACAACATGGGCAAGACCAAAGAGCTTTCTAAGGATGTCAGGGACAAGATCATAGACCTGCACAAGGCTGGAATGGGCTACAAAACCATAAGTAAGACGCTGGGTGAGGAGGAGACAACTGTTGGTGCAATAATAAGAAAATGGAAGACATACAAAATGACTGTCAATCGACATCGATCTGGGTCTCCATGCAAAATCTCACCTCGTGGGGTATCCTTGATCCTGAGGAAGGGGGGAGCTCAGCCGAAAACTACACGGGGGAACTTGTTAATGATCTCAAGGCAGCTGGGACCACAGTCACCAAGAAAACCATTGGTAACACATTACGCCATAATGGATTAAAATCCTGCAGTGCCCGCAAGGTCCCCCTGCTCAAGAAGGCACATGTACAGGCCCGTCTGAAGTTTGCAAATGAACATCTGGATGATTCTGAGAGTGATTGGGAGAAGGTGCTGTGGTCAGATGAGACTAAAATTGAGCTCTTTGGCATTAACTCAACGTGTTTGGAGGAAGAGAAATGCTGCCTATAACCCAAAGAACACCGTCCCGCTGTCAAGCATGGAGGTGGAAACATTATGTTTTGGGGGTGTTTCTCTGCTAAGGGCACAGGACTACTTCACCGCATCAATGGGATAATGGATGGAGCCATGTACCGTCAAATCCTGAGTGACAACCTCCTTCCCTCCACCAGGACATTAAAAATGGCTCGTGGCTGGGTCTTCCAGCACGACAATGAACTGAAACATACAGCCAAGGCAACAAAGGAGTGGCTCAAAAAGAAGCACATTAAGGTCATGGAGTGGCCTAGCCAGTCTCCAGACCTTAATCCCATCGAAAACTTATGGAGGGATCTGAAGATCCGAGTTGCCAAGCGACAGCCTCGAAATCTTAATGATTTACAGATGATCTGCAAAGAGGAGTGGGCCAAAATTCCATCTAACAGGTGTGCAAACCTCATCATCAACTACAAAAAACGTCTGACTGCTGTGCTTGCCAACAACGGTTTTGCCACCATGTATTAAGTCTTGTTTGCCAAAGGGATCAAATACTTATTTCTCTGTGCACAATGCAAATAAATATATATAATTTTGACTATGTGATTTTCAGTTTTTTTTTAAATATAATCTATCTCTCACTGGTAAAATTAACCTAGCCTAAAAATTCTAGACTGTTCAGGTCTTTGACAGTGGGCAAACTTACAAAATCAGCAAGGGATCAAATACTTATTTCCTTCACTGTAAGTGATAGCATACCGAAATCAGCGTGTCGGTTACTTCTATATGTTGCCCATAAACAGGACAGCATAAAGTGAAAGATAGGCTTTAAAATATTCTCGCTGGAGAAAGGAAAACTTTTACATGAGGCTTTATCCAAACTATTCTGAGCATGTGTAAACCCCTTAATTCTTCACACATGGGCCCTGTTGTGAGTTTTCAAAATAAATCAGGTAGCATGATGTAAGACAAACACAACTTAAAAGGGATCACTTTAATTTATACCGGTTCTCCAAATGATGGAGCTTTGATGTCTAAATGTACACCATACAGAGCATGTAGATATATAACAGACGCGGCAAAATGGCTTAACTTATAACAATGTGCTTTAATTTACCACTACATCATGATCAAAAAGCACAGAGAAAGTATCTGGTTTTCCATATAAAAAATAAAAGAAGTTCTACGTTATATGGGGTATATTGCGTTTTTTGTTTTTTTTAACTATTATTATTTAGCATGTATATGTGGATAACAACCTAGTAAAGTTTGCGTGAGCCAACCCGTGTTTTAAGAAGCTATAAATAGAGAATTTAATTTACTTCACTGTAGGGCTGGGCGATTACTCTAATTAATTTGCCCTCAAGGCCTCTGACAATTCTGTTTAACAGAATCGTTAAAATCGATACTTTAGTGGGGCTGTGCTGCAGTAGGAAGCCATGCCCCGCCGCCTCGTCACTGCTTGGTCTGTCCCGTCTGACAAGCTGCGTCCCGTTCTGTCTCTGCGTCCTTACGGAACTGCTGTTCTGAACAAAATGATACAGTACGGAACAGCAGTTCTGTGTGGAAGCAGAGACTCCTAGTATATGGCAAACACAGATATAGACCCTTGGTAGCTGGCGGGCACAATATAATAACTAACAAATAAATGCCAGCAGGCAAGGACACCCTATTTCCCAACCTCCAATTAAATTTTAATCTTTATTAAGCTATTTAAAGTGGACAAACTACACATATATGATTAAAATTACCAATGCTTGGAACTAGCTAGAAAACATGGACGATTACTGCAATGTGCACGTGTGTAGGACGCCTATTAGACTAGATGTCCGGACCGAGTACAGGAACTGCTGATTGTAGCAGTAACTTCATAGGTTATCTACCAGTGTACCCAGTTAATCAAGCATGTATTAAAATCAAAGAAGCCCCTTTCCTCAGATAACCAAAAGTATACCTGATGTAACGAATAACACCACGTAGGCAAAAAATAAAATATGTAAATCTTTATTACCCCATACAGGTACCCCATAACGAGTCCTGGTCTCCAGGTACGAACTTCCGGCCTTGACGCGGATGGTCTGACGCGTGGAGATGGGCGTGACCTGTCATGCGCCGCTACACATCACCTCATTTGGAGGTGTACTTAAGAGGGGAATCATCAGGCATACCTCACCTCCTGACGAAAGAAGCGAAACACGCGTCGAGGTGGTCTTTGGATCGGAGTGTGTTCCTTATCATGTCCACTTTGGGTAAATGACTATCTACTTAGATACTTAGATTGTTTGTAGAATTTGACACACTGCATTATATTGAGTCATATCTGCCATTATTTTAGATATTGGATCTTTTGGCCATTCACTCATATGTCTCATGCTATCATCTTGTTATAATATGGTCATTTCCATAGGACGTGATACACATTCCTTTCTGGGGTGTTTTTAGTTTTTTGTATTTTAGATGTATGTTTTTTGTGGGTAACTTCTCCCGTATGGGGTAATAAAGATTTACATATTTTATTTTTTGCCTACGTGGTGTTATTTGTTACATCAGGTATACTTTTGGTTTTCTGATATATCATGTCATACCTGATGGTTTGACTTATGCTTCAAGTACTATTTCTGTTGATCCTTTCCTCAGATAGGCTGACTTTGACACCATTCCATTTGTGGGTTTCCCGGACACTTTTGGCAGAGGAGGGCAGGTCCTGCTTAGCTTGATCTGGTTGGTCTAGGATAGCGACACACCTCCCTAGTACGTCATTGGAAATTTCCTTAACAGGGAGAATTTTCCGGCGCACCGTCATTAGCCCCGATAACCCCTGAGGACGCTACAGGTGTATCGAAACATGTCAGGGGGGCTTCATCTAAAACTGTTTCTTGGTTTTGAGGGCTTTTTTTTATGGAACACATTGACTGCCTTCCTATGTTTTTCCAGACCTAGCGCTGCTCTCCATTGCCTGAAGAAGGGAGTGGCATTGTGATTTATAAAATTTCCTTTTCTAAACCGCATTGAAAATCTGACCTGTAACTTTGGTCAATAGGGCCACTTTTTGTATGGGTCAGTTTACATAATTGAATTTAGCAGTTGATATTTACTGCACCATTTTACATGTCTGTCACCCAGAAAAACCACTAAGAACTACCAGAAACATGCATACATAAATTTCAAACAAGAGTGCGTGCCAATCGCCTCTCTGCCCGTAACAATTTTTATATACTTTGTTTAGTGCTCACTAAACATAACCTTAAAAGGGGGTTATCCCAGAATCGGACTTCACTTCAAACACCTCGTTACTTTCCTAGCTTTAGAAAACATACAGAAACATGCCCTAGTAACCTTACTATGTGGTTTTCTTCAATCCTTTCTGCCTCTGGTTGCTCTGTTAATCTTGTTGTATTCACTGAGTATACTAGGCAGCAGAGTCCTATTGTGCAGCACACGTGACCGCCGTTTGTAAGTGGGAAAACTACATTTCTCACAAGCGACTTGCATCTCCTCCTGGCTCTCAGGCGAGGAGGTGCAAGCGTCTTGGTGTACACAGAACAGAGCAAGGAAGAGATCCAAAGACAGTGCATGATCATAAATACAAACAGAGCTACAGGAACTCATATCTACTAGCAACAGAACCTTTCGTTTTGGGTAATTGATTATTTTTGAAAATTGTATTTATTCTACCAGTTGAATACAATAAGGCTTGACTAAAATCACGGGAATACCTCTAACTTCCACGACTGGAGACTAGGGGAAAAGCATCTCCTCTGAGAACTTTTTAAAGGTTTCAAGTAATAACCTTTTTTACACTGCTGAAAGCAAACTATTTTATCATGCTGCGATGCAACCAAACATGCATAGGAATATATATAGTGATGCAGATGTGTTTTACTACTTATTATAAGGAGTTTTTAACCATAAATATTCATACCAACCCATATGTCATACCGCAAGCATTACAATATTAAACACAGGATTAATACATACCTGCAGGGCACGGTGCACTGGAGAAACTCAACCATCTTCAGTGAATGTTGCTTCGTTGCATAGTAGAAGTCCAGTCCATCTATAAAAGAAGAGCTGGTAAATAATGTATGAAGGAAATTTTGTCACTGAGGTGTCAGATAAATGGGCAATTAAGACTTCAATAAAGCAACTCGCTCTGTTCTGAGCTTGGTGAATTAAGTGGCTTGTGATATAAGTGGAGTTATAAAACGAAGTTAAAAAGAGAATTTAAAGCCCCTGTATGTACTCTTCTTTTACTTTAACGATTATTCACAGTTTTTTTGTAACTGGGATAATGGACAGCAAGAATGGAGGTTTTCTTCAGTGCACAGTTTGCCACATGTATGCACGACTGGAGCCGGAGTTCCAGGGTGAATATCTCTGTGGCAGATGTGAGCATGTTGTTCACCTGGAAGCTCGTATTAGAGATCTGGAGGAGCAGAATGCAACACTGAGGGCGATAGACAATCTTGAGTTGAGCATGCTGCTCACGGAGCACGCAGTAAGTGGGGTAGAACTGGAGGGTGAAGACATGGGTGAGCAGGATCAGGCAAGTAGCAGGGTTAATGTAGTTAGGGGCAGTAGAAAGGGGTCCAAGAAAAGGAAGGCCAATCCTATTTCTGATATTCCAAGCAAAATTGCCAAGTTGTGTGATGATGCGAGGGTGTCGGTCTCAGAAATGGCAGCCCTAGTGGATCCAGATCTCCCTAACAGCCGGGAGAACAGCCCAGCTAGCAGTCGGCGGGATGGTTATGCAGGTAAGGCAAGACAATTGATAGTTGTACGGGATTCTATAATCAGGACGACGGATAGAATAACTTGTCGCCAAGACCGCCTCAACCGAATGGTTTGCGGTCTCCCTGGTGCCAGGGTTCGGCATGTGGTGGAACGGGTGGACAAATTGCTGGGAGGGGCTGGTGATGATCCAGCTGTTGTGGTCAATGTAGGTACCAACGATAGAATAAATGGTAGGTGGAGGAGCCTTAAGAATAATTTTAAAGAACTAGGCTACAAGCTGAAGGGAAGGACCTCCAAGGTAGTATTCTCAGGAATACTGCCTGTGCCATGCGCATCACAGGAAAGACAGCGGGAGCTCAGGGCGTTAAATGCATGGCTTAAGTCTTGGTGTAGAGGAGAAGGCTTTGGGTTCCTAGAGCAGTGGGCTGACTTTTCATTGGGGTACAAACTGTATTCTGCAGATGATTTGCACCTAAATGGAAGGGGGTCCGCTGTGCTGGGGAAGAGAATTCTAGCTGGGGTGGCGGAGTATTTAAACTAGGGCTGAGGAGGGAGGTCAATGTAGAAAAAAAAGGGGTAGCCAGGTTAGAGAGGGGTCAGACTATATATTGGTGGGGGGAGAAACAGACTGTGGTGAGAGGACTAGACAACAGTATAAGGACATCCCTTCGTTACAAAACAGCAATGAAAATGAAAATAAAAATGTCCAAATAATTACATTTCTGATACTGAAAGTGAAACATTTAAAGGCAAGTTAAAGTGTATGTTCACAAATGCCAGAAGTCTAGCAAGCAAAACGGGGGAGCAGGAGGCCTTGGTACTGGAAGAAAATATAGATGTAGTTGGTGTTGCTGAAACATGGCTAGACTCTTCTCATGACTGGGCTGTACATCCAGAGGGTTTTACACTGTTACGGAAAGACCGGACAAATAGGAAAGGCGGTGGTGTATGTCTGTATGTGAGAAGTGATATGAAGGCGAGTGTGGAGAAGAGGCAATAGTGGGTGAAGATTGTTAGGAGGTTGAAACCTTGTGGGTGTAATTACAAAAGGGGGTAAACACTGAAAAAAATTAACTTTTGGTGTAATCTATAGACACCCCCCCCCCCCCCCCCATATAACTGAGGAGATGGAAGGTCAGCTATATAAACAGATGGAGCGGGCTGCACAGGCAGGTACTGTAGTGATAATGGGAGATTTTAATTACCGGGATATTAATTGGTGTCATGGTCCGGCTTCAACTGCAATGGGGAGACATTTCCTCAACCTGTTGCAGGAAATTTTTTTGGCCCAGTTTGTGGAAGACCCGACTAGAGGTGAAGCTCTGTTAGATCTGGTCATTTCTAATAATGCAGAGCTTGTTGGGAACGTCAATGTTCGTAAAAACCTCGGTAACAGTGATCACAATATAGTTATATTTTACACATACTGTAAAAAACAAACACAGGCTGGGAGCGCAAAAACACTTAATTTTAAGAAGGCCAATTTCCCCAGGATGAAGGCTGCAATTCAGGATATAGATTGGGAAGAACTAGTGTCATATAATGGTACAAATGATAAATGGGAGATTTTCAAATCTACTTTGGGTAATTATAGTGCAAAATTTATTCCTATAGGTAAAAAGTATAAAACTACTAAAATTAAACCCCACATGGCTTACACCTTCTGTGAAAGGGGCAATATATGACAAAAAAAAAGGGCATTTGAAAAATACAAATCTGAGGGTACAGCTGTAATCTTTGTAAATTATAAAGAGCTTAATACAATTTGTAAAAAGGTAACACAATCAGCAAAAATACAAAATGAAAGGCAGGTGATAGCCAAGGATCGTAAAACAAATCCCCAAAAATTCTTCAAGTATAAAAATGCAAAAAAGCCAAGGTCTGAACATGTAGGACCCCTAGATAGTGGTAATGGGGAGTTGATCACAGGGGATCAAGAGAAGGCAGAGTTACTAAATGGGTTCTTCAGCTCTGTATATACAACAGAAGAAAGAGCAGCTGATGTAACCGATACCAGTGCTAATATATCAGCTGATACACTGAATTGGATGAAGGTAGATATGGTCCAAGCTAAATTAAACAAAATAAATGTACACAAGGCCCCGGGACCAGATGGGTTACACCCTAGAGTTCTTAACCCCTTCCCCCTGCTTGCATTCTGGGCCCTAATGTCCAAGCCATTTTTTACATTGTCACATTCAAAGAGCTGTAACTTTTTTATTTTTGCGTCGGCATAGCTGTATAAGGTCTTGTTTTTTGCGGGACGACTTGTAGTTTTTATTGGTACCATTTGAGAGTAGATGCGACTTTTTGATCACTTTTTATCACATTTTTTTAAAGTCAGGATTAACAGAAAACAGCAATTTTTCCATTGTTTTTTATTTTATTTTTTACGGCGTTCACAGTGCGGGTTAAATAATGTAACAGCTTTATAGTCGGGGTCGTTACGGACGCGGCGATACCAAATATGTGTAACTTTTTTGCTTTATTGTAGTTTTTTTTAATAGTAAAGCATTTTGTAAGGGGAAAAGCTGGGTTTTTCATTTTTTTTTTTAATTAACTTTATTAAACTTTTTTTTACTTTTTTACTAGTCCCACTAGGGGACTTCCCTATCCTCCGATCGCTATTGTAATACACTGCAATACTTTTGTATTGCAGTGTATTACTGCCTGTCCGTTTAAAACGGACAGGCATCTGCTAGGTCATGCCTGCGGCATGATCTAGCAGGCATTCGCTCCAGGCAGACCTGGGGGTCTTTATTAGACCCCCGGCTGCCATAGAAGACACAGACACTCGGCGATTTTATCGCCGGGTGTCAGTGAGATGAGAGGGAGCTCCCTCCCTCTCTCCAAAACCATTCAGATGCGGTGCTCGCTATTGTGCACCGCATCTGAAGGGTTAAACGGGTGAGATCGATACTAATATCGATCTCAGCCGGCAGAGCAGGGACGCCCCCAGCCCTCAGCTGCTTCTGGCAGCTGAGAGCAGGGAGATTTCACGGCTCCCTGCTCTGTTTACTTTATTCTACAGCAGCGACGTAGAATAGCGGCGCTCTAGAATAAAGCCCACTAATGACCGCCGTAAAAGGACGTATCGGCGGTCATTAAGGGGTTAAGGAGCTTAGTTCAGTTATTTCTGTCCCCCACTACATAATATTTAGAGATTCTCTAGTGACTGGTATAGTGCCAAGGGACTGGCGCAGGGCAAATGTGGTGCCTATTTTCAAAAAGGGCTCTAGGTCTTCCCCAGGTAATTATAGACCAGTAAGCTTAACATCCATCATGTGGAAAATGTTTGAGGGGCTATTGAGGGACTATATACAGAATTATGTGACAATAAATAGTACTATAAGTGACAGCCAGCACGGTTTTACTAAGGACAGAAGCTGTCAAACCAACCGGATTTGCTTTTATGAAGAGGTGAGCAGTAGCCTAGACAGAGGGGCCGCTGTGGATATAGTGTTTTTGGAGTTTGCAAAGGCATTTGACACTCTCCCTCATAGACGTCTAATGGGTACATTAAGGACTATAGGTTTAGAAAGTATAGTTTGATACCAAGCTATGTAGTAATGTTCAGTCTATGGAAGAGGTTCGTGAATTGCAAGCGGATTTAAACAAACTGAGTGTTTGGGGGTTCACTTGGCACATGAGGTTTAATGTAGATAAATGTAAAGTTATGCACCTGGGTACGAACAACCTGCATGAATCGTATGTTCTAGGGGGAGCTACACTGGGGGGAGTCACTTGTTGAGAAGGATCTGGGTGTACTTGTAAATCATAAACTAAATAACAGCATGCAATGTCAATCAGCTGCTTCAAAGGCCAGCAAGATATTGTCGTGTACTAAAAGAGGCATGGACTCGCGGGACGGGGATATAATATTACCACTTTACAAAGCATTAGTGAGGCCTCAGCTAGAATATGCAGTTCAGTTCTGGGCTCCAGTTCATAGAAAGGATGCCCTGGAGTTAGAAAAAATACAAAGAAGAGCAATGAAGCTAATAAGGGGATAATGGAGAATCTAAGTTATAAGGCAAGATTAAAAGAACGAAACCTATTTAGCCTTGAAAAAAAGACGACTAAGGGGGGACATGATTAACTTATTTTTTGTATGTGCCCTTAATATATTTATATATGGTGAAATCCTGTTCCATGTAAAACCCCCTCAAAAAACAAGGGGGCACTCCCTCCGTCTGGAAATAAAAGGGTTTAACCCGCAGAGATGACAAGCCTTCTTTACTGTGAGAACTGTGAATCTATGGAATAGTCTACCGTAGGTGCTGGTCACAGCAGGGACAGTAGATGGCTTTAAAAAAGGCTTAGATAATTTCCTAGAACAAATATAACCTCTTATGTGTAGAAATGTTTTACTTCCCCTTTCCCCTCCCTTGGTTGAACTTGATGGACGTGTCTTTTTTCAACCGTACGAACTATGTAACTCCCCGCTTAGTAGTATAAAAAAAAAAAAAAAAAAAAAAAAAAAGCACAAAACCATTATACCGAATACATACTTTAGAGAGTCGTGGAAAAGGTCAAACACTACTGTTAAGGAAAGCAACTTTATAAAGTCTGGCTACAAGTGACTTGAATGGGAGTAGGCTGTAATACTGTGAACTGCCGCTACAAATGTGTCGATAATTCACAGTACAGAGAAGCAAAGAATAAAAAGAGAAGCAAAGAATAAAAGGTGAAGCAGCGCTGCAGCCTCTTCAAAATCAGCTGATTGGCGGGGATGCCAAAGGTTAGGACCCCCACCGATCAGGTATTGATGGCCTATCCTGGGGATAGGCCATCAATTGTTTATGACTTAAAGGAACAGTGTCATCACAAATTATTTTTTTATATGTTAAAGATGTTAGTGCTTTATTAAAAACGTTTATATTCATTTGTGTGTTTGTGTTTTACTTTTTCTTATTTTTACACTTTTTCTTCCCTATGGGGGCTGCCATTTTTTGTTCCATTTCTGTGTGTGTCGATTAACGACACATACAGACATGGAATACGGCAGCCACAGTCCAATAGGGACTGCGAACGGCTCCCGTCCCATTGACTTCAGTGTACGGCGTCTGTGTGGGAACTGCGCATGCGCCGCTCCCACACAGTCCAATTCTAAATTGGCGCCGTCCGGCGCCATTTTCCTGTGGACCGGAAGTCGCGGCCGGACAGTAATATTACTACATCCGGTCGCGGCTTCCGGATTTGTGCACTTGGACCAGCGGCAGCAAACGGAGCGGACGGGCCGGAGGGAGCCGCGGTGGCAGGAGCAGGTAAGAGATTTCAATGTATGTTCGTGTTTGTGTGTGTTTACTACTGTATGTAAACCTACTACACTGTGTGTTAGCTCAAAAAATGGCGACACACAGTGTAGGAGGTTACACCGTTCAAACCCCTCGTTTATCCCGGCACTAGCCAGGATAAAGGAGGGGGGGATGCTGAGAGCTCAATAGAGCGAGGGCTTTTTACCCAATTTTGCAAAGCTGCAATTTTGGGGATAGCTCCATCTAGTGACCAAAAATGGGTAGTATTATAAATTAGAATTAATTTATAATATTTCCTGACTCGTGAAAAAAATGAAAAAAATTTGAACAATGTTTAATCACCCACACACTAAATGTTTAATTTAAAAAAAAAAAACATGTTTTTCTGGCAACACATTCCCTTTAAAACTCCTTTAAGTATTCCTTACCATGGATTTCTTTGACACGTAGAGTGTTTTGGTGAAGTCTGTGTTTCAAAATGGTTTGCTCTAAGTAGTAGAATGTTTTCTTATGAAGAACCTGAGGAAGAACATAAATAACTGTAATAGAAGATTTAGAGAACATTCCCTTAAAACATCATAACCCCTTAAAGCATACCTAACCTTTAACATGTACCTGATAAGCATTAAAGGGAAGTATGGAGTGCCCTTACGGGCGGAGCGCACTCCATACTTGGTGGGTGTCAGCTATGTAATATAGCCAACACCTCACTGCAACGGGCAGAATCAAAGATCACTTTGATTATGTCCGTTTAACCCATTAAATGTGGCGGTCAATCGCGACTGCGGCATTTAAGGCGTTAGAAAGAGGGGGCGGCTCCCTCAGATAGCCCATTGGCCCCCCCTGTGACACGATGAGGTCTGCCATCTTTGTACTCCTTTGAAGCCCTGCCTCCGGTCACCGTGAATTGATCCAACGATCGCTGGTTCAAGTCCCCTAGGCAGACTAGTAAAAACGTACATAAAGTTTTTTAATATATATATTTCATTAAAATGTTAATGAACTTAGAAATGATCGATAAGAGCTGGATCCTGCCAGTCAGAGACACGTAGGACCAGCATTCACCGAAATCCAACCAAAGTCAAACAGTTTTCCAAAATGGGAGTAAATACGAAGCTATTCTAATTATTATTAGAGTTTTTCCACATTGAAGTCAATGTGGGAAAAGGTCACAAACGTCATGGTTAAGGAAGGCTCAAAACAGAAGTTGTGGCGGGTGTAACATGATCCTTTTCAGAGCTGCTCCATGACAGCATCACAGGAGAATACCAAATGATCACCTTTAGGGAGGGACCATTGCTTGAAGTACTGTTCCCCCAAAGAAGAGATCTTTAGTTGAAAAAATGTCCAAACAGTAGAGTTTGGAGTAAGTGTGAGGGATAGTCCAGGTTGCCGCTCTACAGATTTGCTCGATGGTGGCATTAGCCCTCTCGTCCCAGGTGACAAAAACTGGTCTCGTAGAGTGAAGCTTTAAATTTGCCTGGAGAAGATAAATCTTAAATGGTATATGATGGAAATCTCACCATTTTAATCCATTAGAAAGAGTGCTTATTGAAATCTTCTTCCTCTTATTTGGACCTTGAAATTGAATAAATAAGTCTTGATCTAGTCTCCATTCACTGGATACCTCAAGGAAATCTAAAACCGCACTCTGTACATCAAGCGAATAAAACGCTGCCTCTAGCTGGTTAGAAACATTTTGACAGAAGGAAGGTAGTACAATATCTTGAGATATGCTTAATACTGAGACTTCTTTTGGAAGGAAGTTTGGGTCTAACTTAAGTGATTCCAGAATTTTTAAAGAAGATTCTCTTATCGAGAGAGCTTGAATTTCACCAACTCTTCTAACTGATGTAATCGCCATAAGAAAAGCTGTTTTTCATGATAGGTTTCTGTCATTTTTTGAACACACAATAGATTCAAATATCATAGATAGTCCTTTAAAGAACAATAAGATCCCATAAAAGAAGCAAATTTGAAAGTTTGACTGCCGCTTTCATAAAGCATTTAATCCACAGGCAATTTGCTAAATCTAAAAGATCCAAAAAAAACAGCAAAAACTGCTCAAAGTGGAGACCTGCACTTTTAATGGACTATGTCTTAGTCCTTTATCAAGGCCAGTCTGTAAAAAAAATCCAAAATCTTAGAGATATTAGGATGGAAAGGGTCAGGTGAACTTTAAACACAAAAACAAATAAAGGTTTTCCAAACTTGTGTATTTACCATTAGTCACCTTTTTCCTACTAGATTGGAGTATCTGAATAACTGACAGGCATCTAGATTTTAGGATGGACTTCTCAGACACCATGCAGAAAGGCAAAACCTTAGAGGGTCCTGATGTAAATCAGGCCCCTGATGTAGAAGGTCCATCGATAAGAGTAAAAATATGGGGTCTTCCAACTTTAGGTTGTTTAGGAGAGCAAACCAACCTCTTTTGGGCCAAAAGGGAGCCACCAACATTAAATCAATTTTTTCCCTCCGCATCTTTTGTAGGACCCTGGGTCAGCAGGGAAATGGGATAAAAGGCGTAGGCCAGATGACATTTCCATTTGTGAGCTATTACATCCACCCCCTACTGAGGCATTGGGTTTAGAGAGAAGAAAACGGATGCAAAAAGGTCTGAGGAAGCCCCCATTTCTGGGTGATTAACTGGAAGACTTGATCATTTAAACAGCATTCAGTCGGATCCAGATTGTTTCGGCTTAGATAATCGACGTATATATTTCATGAGCCCTTGAGATGAATCGACGTCCGGAATGGTAGACGAGATTTTGCCCAAAAAAACTATTTTAGTTGATAAAGCTTGAAGACCTTGATGTCTTGTGCCCCTTGGTGACGTAAGTGGGCTACAGCTGTCTGAATAGACTCGTGCATGAGACTATGCAGTCAGACAACTTGATGCTTTCAGCGTTTCCCAAAAACCGAATTCAACTCCCAGACGTTTCAGGAACGGTGAGACTGTCGGGTCCGAAACACCTTGGAACGTCTGCTGTAGTACCAGAGCTCCCCGGCACCTTTTGCTGGCATCTGTGGTCACTGTTACAACTGAAAATTGATATGACAAAACCCAAGTGGTGTGATGAATGAGCCACGATGATAAATCGTCTAAATAAGGATCACTATTTATTTCTTGTTTCTTTAAATAACCTATTCACCATTAACTTTGTGAAGATTCTTTGGGCTGAATAAATCACGAACAAAAGTGAGGAGAACTGGAAGTAATGTATTTTTCAATTCTGAATGATGGCAAATCATAGAAATTTTTGATACCGGGGAGGAATAGGTATGTGGTATTACACATCCTGAAAGTCGATTGTAGCCATAACATGATTTTTCCCAATTAGCGGGATTGTTGATTTTATGGATTCCATTTTGAAACTATGGTAGGATACTAATTTGTTTAGCAGGTTTAGGCCAGATTCACACGATCGAGTGAAACTCGGATATGAAAAACAGCCGTTTTTTACGTCCGAGTTGCACCGGTGCGGGTCCTGTTTTCACAGTTCCCCATAGACTTGGGGCTATCGAGGGATCTGTGGAAACGGAAGAAAATTTTGAACCCTTCACACAGTCTGTTGAAATACATGTGTCCGTCTGGCGGTCGTGGTTTTAACGGCCGTATACTACGGTCGTCTGAATTCGGCCTTAGATGTATTATTATCCTGAAGGAGCAGTCTTTTTTTTTTTTTTTTAAACCAAAAATAGGCGAGGAACTGGCAAAATCACTTGCATCGGAAGGAGTTTTAGGGTATGTTCACACGAGGTCATTACGTCGCTGCCGGACAACTGTCCCGTACTGTAATCATGTTTTCAGTACTAGAAAGTTGTCCGGCAGCGACTCCTAGCGTCGTACATAACTATGATGCCAGGAGCCCGGCTCCCTGCAGTGTGTTCAGTCCGGTACTTGCGGCCGAAATACGTCCGTCGATTACGGACGTAATGACCTCGTGTGAACATACCCTTAGGATTCCGCTATGTAGTTCCTTTTGAAGAAAAGGGGTCTGTAGATTTATAATGAAAAACTGCCCTGGGGAATATGTAAAAATTATATTTTGTATCCATTTTGAACTGTATTTAAGATCCAGGCATTTGAGGTAAGATTCTTCAGCCCACTTTGGCATCACTGTTTATCTGCATTTGATTGGTTGGTGTAAAGAATATATTTCTTTCCACCTTTTGGGTAACTCCATATTCCTGACTTTCCTTTACCTTTATAGTCTGTGGACTGAAATTTGGAAGGCCGAAAGGAGTTTTTCTTTCTTGGCTATTTAGGTTCAGGTAAAGCTTTTTATTAGACCTTTTCAAGGATCTTATCAAGAGCAGGTCTAAACATATTCTCCCTCGAATGGGATAGTACATAGTTTGGATTTAGAAACTGTATCCCCCGGCCACAATTTGAGCAACAGTCTCATCTAGCAGCGTTTGAGAGGATAGCAGTTCTTTCTGTGGCTGTTGCATGCTGCAGTAAAGGTAGGGATGTCAGGATTTTTTCTTTTGGGGTACCCTCCCTTAAGTGGGCTTCCAGTTGATCCAGCCAGCAAAACATTGATCGGGCTAAGCAGGTAGAAGCTACATTCGTTTTTAAAAAGGGCTGAAGATGTTTCCCGGGTCTTTAGTAGATTTTCCACTTTCCGATCCATAGGATCTTTGAGTTAGGACTCTGAACAGGAGAGTCGTTCTCCTAGCCACTTTGGCTATCTCAATATACATTTCTGGAATTTTTTTCCAAATTTTTATTTGTTCGTCATTAAAAGTAAATCATTGTCTAATATGTTTCTCTCTTCTCGCACATATCTCACTGTAGTGACTTGAGACCCAAGCCCCCTTTCCTATGAATCTACATTAGAATAGGGAGGCATTGCTCGCTACTTTCGGTGGTCTTGCCTGCATCAACCATGCATAGAACTGCTCTCGCCTCTCTTTACGCATAATAATCCGGAACTGGAGTCCAGGTTCACCACGACCTTTGCCCTACCATATTCCTCTCCCACCCCAGTTTGTCCTCCTGTTTTTCTCCTTTCCTCTCCCTTGTCTAATTGACAGAAGCTTCCCTACCTGTGACTGCGTTCATAAGTTGCCGTTAAACTCCTACACGGCAAAAAGTGTAAGTTATGTTTCTATTTCATTTTTATGCAATGCTCCTGTTTATTAGGCTTCTGCACACTGCCGATATATAAAATCGCTTGTCACAGGATGTGATGCTCACCTCCTTGTTAGGGCTTTAACCCCAGGAGTTCCTAGCCTTTTCTCAGGATGTTCAGACTCCTGTTTGATACATTTTTAATTACTTTCACAAATGGGGGGGGGGATTCCCCTACTTCCTAATCCCGCAAACATTTCATCATAAACAGTTCTTTTTAATTTTTTTTATTTTATTCCTTCAATCGCCATAGTGCTTCTTATGGCCTGAAGTAATTCCTCCATATATTCGGATGAAAAATTATATTTTCTATCTTCATCATCCACCATGATATGAGATAATTCCCGTTCCTCCATATCTTCGGGAATAGAAAACTGACAACTTTTAGAATCTGAATCGACATCTGTAATTAGCTTCTTTTTTTTCCACCACCGGGATGGAAACAGAGGGCATATTTGATTGCGAGAAAGCTACTAGAGACTACTGTATTTCTACTGGCATAAGGGTTTTTATATCGTACATTAAGGAGGGTTGTTCTTTTCATATAATTTTCTCTGTGCAGGCTTGCCAGAGGGGTTTCTTATGGGAAATTGGTAGTTTTTTAGAACAAATAGCAAACATTTATGGGTTATATTGGTCTTTACTTTAGATTTTTTTGGGGGGCCTCTGTCACTCTAACAAGAACAAAAAGGGAAAGTAATTGCCCCCCCCCCCCCCCATCTAAAGGGTCCCAGATCCCATAACAGTAATACTTACTGGGCCGGGTTTTGCACTATGCTCCACAGAACCAGAGCAGGAGGGGAAACCTTCAATCTCAAGCTTTCTAGACATATGCGGTTAGTCCTACCTTAGTAGAATGGACCTCTTGATTAGGGTGTTTTTAAATCTTGCCGCCGGGATCAGCGCCTTCCTCGTCCAACCAAAGGGTATCTTTTTTAGGGCCTCCAATCTGTAGAATTTTCATAAATTCCACGTTTGCCGCTACTGGAAGTAGGCCACAACTAATTTAGCCTTGGAATGCATATGCGTTCCACTGACCGGAAGTAGTCATCGTGGCACTGGAAGTGGAGTCATCAGACAGCCGGCGTCTCACACGTGGAAGAGGGTATATGGCTGGGAAGCTCCTGGTGGCTAATTCAGCTTCACCTCTGAAGAGGCGCAGGAGAACCGCCAGATTCGAAGCAGCCCCGGAGAAGGAACAACACCGATTGATCTCCACTGCTTGGCAAGTAAAGAAAAAAAAAAAAAAAAGTACTATGCTGTTTCCAGATCTATCTGCCATGCCCTTTAGGGACAGGAAAAACACTGATGGAGTTAGGCTGGGAAGGGGCTTTTAACCTGTTTCCTGTCCCTATCAGGGCGTGGAATCATCCTCCTGTGGTGAGGTCATGGAGGACGACTGGAGAAATTAGAGGCAGAATCTGATTGGTTGCCATGGCAGACTACTACTTTTTTTCTTTGCACAAGTTTTGATCCTTCTGCCCTTACGTTTTCAGGGAAAGCAGTAGAGGCTCTTACCTTTTGGCGGACCTGGACCACAGCTTTCCAATAATCTTTAGCTTCCACTCTATGGCAATCATCACACATCTGTGACTGTACCACAAAGTCAACAACAAAGACTTGCTGAAGGATTGCGCCATTCATCACCTGTTGGAAAATAAACCGTCAGAGAGGACTGTTAAACTGCTACAGACATTCAGATACATACACACACCACTTCTCGAATTACAGATACCATTCTGAAGGATACTCTGAATGACTAATGTCACTTCCAAGAATCTGGAGCAACTTCAGCAGGGGTAACAAGTGTTTCATTCCACGCACACATTTATGGTACCATGAAGTTGCTTACCTCCTTCTGTATAGTTAATTTTACTTTCAGCCTCTTTGAATGAGGTTCTGTCCAAATAAAGCCAGCATCGATAAGACGAACCTACGTAAGAATGATACCAACAAAATCAATGTCTAATTTTAATCTTTTAAGACACAAACACCAAATAGAACCATGCACATCCTTTGTAAAGAGGAGGTAGCAGACATTCCACTTACACACCCATAGGGATATGTAAAACGTTGACCTCAATTTTTTTTATTTATTTTTTTATAAAACAATGTATTGTGTGATTTTAAGCAACTTTTAAAAAGTTTATTTCAAAAATGTTAACAAAAAAAATAAAAAATTACTTTTTGAGATACAGGATATATAGAAGCGGTGTTTCAGAGAACAGGTGTCCCGAAACCCCAGATCCTCCTCACTGCACCCCCTGGAGTGAGCAGGAGCTTGAAAAGAACGGCAGCTGAGCATGTGCCCATCGCTCTATTCAATGTCTATGAGAACAACAAACAGCCAAGCAACGTACTCCGGTGTTTCCATCATTCCCATAGACTTTGAATGGAGCGGCAGCACGTATGCTTTGCAGCTCCATTCAATGTCCTCCTTACTGCGATCAAGCGTTCTTACGATCGGTGGGGGTCCCAGCGGTCAGAAATTTATCACCTATCCTATAGATAGGTTATAATTTAGGATTCTGAGGAAAATCCTTTAATAATCATATTAACTTTAAAAAAAAATAATCTATATTTTAATGATCATACATTCGTCTAACACAACCAAATACACAAAATTTACAAGAAAAGACATTCATCCAGCAAATTTACATTCTATCTAGACTAAATGTGGAATACATAGAGACAAGTAAAGTATAAGGAGAATTATCTACTGGAAGTACAGAAGAAGAAATATACAAGCTATACCATTAGTGTTCAAACCTGTGCCAAAACTAGAATTCCAATGTGGTGCTTGTACTGCATGAGCCAATTTGGGCTGCAGTTAATCTTAAGGACAAGACCAAAGGCAGGAATGACAATATCCTGGGGAAGTTGAATGGCAGCAGTATCTTTACTGAGTCTTAGTCGGTTTTTGCATATAACCTGTTGTTGCACACATGTATTAAGCTACAAGATCAGGACGGACATGTATGGCCACCATAACTTAAAGGGGTTGTATAGGTTCAGAAAAACATGGCTGCTCTATTCCAGAAACAGAACTTGTCCATGGGATATTTCTGCTCAGCTCTATTGAAGTGAATAGGACAGAATCTGCAATACCACACACAACCTGTGTACAGGTGTGGAAGTGCACCAGGAACATTAAGGACATACCCAGAAAAAATGCCAATCATGGTCGTAACGCTAGCCCGGACCCAATTACCCTAATATAGACATGTAATATATTCAAATTTACGGTAGACAATGACGATCACAAATAAAAGGTCTATTTTAGGGTAAAACTAGGTTATTACCAAAAAAAATAAAATAGCTGAAACGTAAAAAAAGCTTATTTTTTTACTATTATTTTCAAACTTTAAGAATAAAAATTCTATAATAGCAAAAAGGATGTGTATAAAAATGATAAAAGAAGAAAACTGCATTGTCTACAGAAAAAACATCGCAAAAATCACATCGTTAGCCCAACAAATAACAAAATTATAGCCATTTAACCAACGCGTGCTAAAAAGGGCTAAACGATGTCTGGTCCTGAAGGCTCAAAATAGCCCGGTCCTGAACTGGTTAACACTGCAATCACTTCCTCCTTTCAAATAGCGGTCTATCCAATTGCCATACCATTAACATCTCTGTTGGAAAGGGATGTAAAGTATAATAGTATGGCTCTTTTAAGTCATAACATAAAATGTAGGAGAATTTGAGAGCTAAAATTACGTAATTACTTATATCAAAGTGTGTGTGAAGTAGATATTTTAAATCTAGATATGTGGACAGGATGCAAGAAAGACTACACCGGTTTCCAGAATTCTGCAGATCTCCATGGGAGAAGTGATATGCCCAGCAGAAATGCTTTGCCTCATCCAACACAAACAGTAAAAGGTTGCTAACTGTATTTAATTCCATGCTGTGCAAAAATAGAAGCAGTTGCTAAATCAGTTTAAGCTCATCACCCTCATGACGCGTTTCTGGTATGAAGGCTGAGATTTACAGGTCTGCTCTACTCAAACTATGTCCCCCACAGACCCACAAGAGTGGATCTGATCAGTAAGATCAATAATTCAACCATGCAAACTAAAAAACTACAAAATTTTTGGAAAAAACGGCAACAGCACTTTTTATGGTTTAACTAGTCATAGACTGATCACAGTTTATTATTGGTGAACCTACTCTAGGGATTACCAAATGATTGCAATAGACAAATCTTTTTCCCTATTCATCCAAATAGTCAATGTAAAAGTCAATAAACTGCATTAGTCTTTTAGGCCTGGATCACACATGCCATTTTGTTGAGGTTTTTTTGAGCCAAGACGAACTTGATCCAGAAGGAAGGAAAAGTGTAAAGAATTTTGCCTCTTTACATATGGGACAATCTGAACCCATAGAGGCCCAATATGGATTTCTTCAATAGCGCAGAATAGCTCAGTGGTTGGCACGGTTGTCGCAGCACTAGGGTCCTATATTCGAAGCCTACCAAGTGCAACATCTGCATGAAATTTTAATGCTCCACCTGTGTATGTGATGTTTTCCTCCCATACTCCATAGACATACTGAGAGGTTAATTGGCTTCTTATGAAATTAGACTGAACACTATTGGGGATACCGCTGTGAAAATGACAATCTCTGTACAGAACTGTGGAATATGTTGGTGCTATATAAAACAGGAATTAAATAAATGTTTCAGGCTATCCGAATGTATTCATCAATAGCTCACGAGAGACAGTCTAGTATAATCTGGTATACTCCATATTGACGTCTGGAGTGCTGAATTATCATTGTCTTAAGACAAAAAATAATGTTCTCAGACCCTTTGCCTTAAGCTAAAACATACACAAAGTTGTTTGACTGCCATGGTGTAAAATACTTCTTAGAAGTCACGTCTCAATAAATGGAATAAAACACACCAACCACATCTCTTACAATGCAATTGCCTGAACCAGAGCAATAAACAAATTGGAAAGGAAAACTTTAGGCACAAATACACCAGAGTTCTGGCCCCACCTAAAATGTTTAAAGGGGTTTTCCCATAATCATTACTTATCACTTATCCACAGGATACGTGATGAATATATGATCATGGGGGTCTGACCACTAGGACCCCCACCGATCCCAAGAACAGGCTTACCTTGCCGTTCCTGAGAGCCCCATAGGAATAAAGCAGTAGTGCGCATGCTCGACCACGGCTCCGTTAATTTCTACAGGGCTGCAGATTGCCATCTTCGTCAACCCATAGAAATGAAACGGTGGCCTAGCATGCACACTACCGCTCCATTCCTATGGGGCTCCCAGGAACTGCAAAGTAAGCCCATTCTCGGGATCGGCGGGGGTTCCAGCAGTCAGACCCCCACCGATCCGATATTTATCACCTATCTTGTGGATAGGTGATAAATATTGATTAAGGGAACACCCCTTTAAGTACTAGGGTCCTTCATTGTAAGCAGACAGAGAGGTCTGACAACTGTACAGTCTTCTGCTGTAGAGGCAAAGGACAGCCTGACTAAGTCCCAAAACATAGGACTAAGACATTAGAGGGATACGGCACCCCTAAGAACTTGACATAAATCAGAATTTTCACTTTTTTGCTAGAGCTTTGCTTTAACCCCTTCCCAACATATGACATACAGTTACGTCATAGCCGGGTAGGGGGAAGTATGGAGCGGGCTCACGGATGTTGGTGTCGGCTGTATGTTACAGTCGACACTTCAGAGTAACGAGCGGCATTGCGCTTGAGCGCGATCCCGCTTGTTTAACCCGTTAAATGCCGCGATCAATAGCGACCGCAGCATTTAAATTGTTAGAAAGTGGGGGCGGCCCCCTCTAACGCAATGCAATCGCGGGGGGCGATGGTTGCTATGGCTGCCTGGGGGCCTAATGAAGACCCCCCAAAAAATAAATATTAAAAGTTTAAAAAAAAAACCTTTTCCCAATTTCCCCCTAGAGCATAGTAAAAAATTAAATAAACATAATTGGTATTGTCGCGTCCATAAAAGTCTGAACTATAACAATATATCTATATATTATTTAACCTGCACGGTGAACGCCGTAAAAAAAAAATGTAAACGCCAGAATCTCTATTTTTTGGTCACCTCATCTCCTACAAAAAAAAATGAAATAAATATCAAATGATCAAACCGTCGCATGTACACCAAAATGGTATTATTAAAAACTACAGCTTATCCCGCAAAAAATAAGCCCTCATACCACTTAATCGACAAAAAAAAAAAAAAATACGTATGGCTCTCGGAATTTGGCGACACAAAATAAATTTTCTTTTTTACACTTAGGTTTTTACTTGGAAAAGTAGTAAAATTTAGAAAAAAAACTATATATATTTGGTATCGCCGTAATCAGATTGACCCACAGAATAAAGTTAACATCTTGTTTTAATTGCACAGTGAATTCCGTAAAAACGGCGCGCAAAAAACCATGGAGGAATCGCTGTTTTTTTCATTTTTTACCCCACAAATAATTTTTTTTCCCGTTTCCCAGTACATTATATGGCAAAATAAATGGTACGAAAAACTACAACTCGTCCCGCAAAAATCAAGCCCTCATAGTACTAGATCGACGGAAAAATAAAGACGTTATGGCTTCTGGAAAGTGGGGAGGAAAAAACGAAAATTAAAATCTGAAAGTTGTTTACGACGGGAAGGGGTTAAAGGTTGCTGCATCTGTCTAGTAACAATTGCTATAGATTGCACATGTCAAAAAAATACTCAGCATCCTCAGTCACACCTTGCTCAAGGAACCCTTCAGTTTTTTGAGACACAAAGTGAGCAGCTCTCTTGACTCCAAAGCACATTGCATCCATGTTCCTGGAGGTTGTAGATAGCTAAACAAAAAGAACAAAGGTATAGCATGACGATCAACTAAAGCTCATTGCTTCTAAAATAACAAGAATTAATATGTATCAGATCAATGTAAAGATGAATTTCAAACATTGATTTACAGGGAGTTTGGATGTTCCCACATTTAAAAAAAAAAAACTCTATCCATGGGTTAAAGAGGCTCTGTCACCACATTATACGTGCCATATCTTGTACATGATGTGATTCGCGCTGTAATGTAGAGAACAGCAGTGTTTTTTATTTTGAAAAACTGTCATTTTTGATGGAGTTATGACCTATTTTGATTTATGCTAATGAGTTTCTCAATGGACAACTGGGCGTGGTATACTTTTTGGCCAAGTAGGCGTTGTACAGGGGAGTGTATGACGCTGACCAATCAGTGACTTATCAGCGTCATACACTTCTCTCTATGCGCAGCCACATAAACACACTATAACGTTACTCAAGTGTCCTGAGAGTTAATAGACATTACCTCCAGCCAGGACGTGATGTCTATTCAGAATCCTGTCACTTCTGTAGCGTCTCTGATATTTACAGCAAGGCAAGCGTAATCTCGCGAGATTACAATGTAACCTGTCATTTCAAACGAGATTACGCTTGCCTTGCTGTAAATATCACAGAGACGCTACAGAAGTGACAGGATTCTGAATAGACATCACGTCCTGGTTGGAGGTAATGTATATTCATTGTCAGGACACTTGAGTAACGTTATAGTGTGTAAGTGGCTGCACATAGCGATATAGCTATATCGCTATGTGCTGTGTAAATGAAAGAGGAGAAGTGTATGACGCTGATTGGTCAGCGTCATACACTCCTCTCCACAACGCCCACTTGGTCATATAGTAAAACACGCCCAGTTGTTCAATAAGAAACTCATTAACATAAAGCTAATATAGGCCATAACTCCTTCAAAAATAATAGTTTTTCTAAATAAAAAAACACTGCTGTAATCTAGATTACAGCACCGATCACATCATGTACAAGATAGGCCACTTATAATGTGGTGACAGAACCTCTTTAAAGGAGCTTCTATAAAACTTTCGATTCAAGCTTAATTGGAGCAGGTAGAGTTGTGTAGAAAATGTTGACAGAACAAGTAATAGTAAATGAGTCAGCTAGAAGATATGCAATGTTTGAGGAGTTAGTTACCTACCGTTCACACTGTTTGCAGAAATGCACTGACACTTGCTTGGGTATTCCTTCACTGATATCAACTTGTGACCGTAGACAGTCCACACACATATTTGCAGGGTTTGGGGGGACTGGAACACCACATTGACAACAAAGGCTACAAAAAAAAAAACACAAACACGTACAGATTAATTTTTAAAAACATTATAGGATCCATTCTTCCTGGTGAATGTTACAGATATCCTACGTTCTTAGGCCCCGTGCACACGGCCTTGCCAGTAATCATGGCCCTGATTACGCGCATGGACGGCCGCGGACAGACACTCACATTTTCAGCCCGGGCTCCCATACAAACTATGGAAGTACGGCCCGTAAAAAGCAAAAGATAGGACATGTTCTATCTTTTGCAGTACACTTCTACAGCCCGGACGCATGTCCATAGTCAATAGAAGTGAATGGGTGCGTAATTGTGGACCGCAATTACGGTCCGCAATTACAGACAATTTTAACGGTCAAGGGGCCTAAGGCCCCATGCACACTATCGTAGATTTAGTCTAATTACGGTCCGTAACTACGGCCCCGTTCACTTCTATTGCCCATGGACACCTTCCCGTATATTTACGATAAGGTGTCTGTGCCGTAGAAAGGCTCTGCAAAAGTTAGGACAGGTCCTATTTTTTGCTTTTTACGGACCATGCTCCCATACTTTATACGGGAGCACGGCCCACAAATGCGAGCAGCAGTCCGAAGCCAACTGTGACTGTAATCACGGACCGTGATTATTGGCACGGTCACGTGCATGGGGCCTTAGGCTGGGGCAACTTTTATAATTGTGTTTTTCTGCTGTTTTTTAAACACAAGTTCGCTTTTAGATAAGTTGGTGCCACAAGCTATAAAATAAACAAATATACCACGACCATGTTTTTATTAAGTTTTCTGTGTAAGAAGTTCATCCATCAAAATAGGAAGATGCATATAAGCACATAAACCAGGTATGAACTTTCAAATCAGGGGGACAACCAGGTAACTGGGGAAGGGGTGGGTTTGAAGATGTAAAAAATAGTGGAACAGGAGATCTAGGGCATCCTGTTCTACCTAAAATAGGGGCATCAGTGGTGATGGAAATGGAAACCCCTGGTTTCCATTTGTGTCAGTCAGGGCTTCGTTCCGACGGAACAGAGCCCTGACGCAGATGTGAACGAAGCCTAAGGCAGTTGCTTGTGAAGTAAATGAATTGAGGTCCCAACCAAGGGTCCAGATTTGAGGTAATTTTTTTGTTAATCACATAACACAAACGGAGATGTTTGACTTGGGTTGTTTTGGTTTTTTTTCAAGCAGCAGCTGCTATAGTCTACTTGGTGGCCAGAAAGACAAGAGAGCTTGGATTAGTTTGGGGATGTTATCAATATGTCTGTTTGCAGGGCTACCCAGGGGTCCTTCACCCAATTTCCTCCACTAAAGGCCCTTTTACACTGGGTGATTACAGTGCAGACAAGAATTCGTAAAACGCTTGATCATCTTCTGATCGTATCATTTTAAAAAAGTGAAATATTATAGTTTACACAGGGAGACGCGCTGCCGACAGGATAACGTATGGGGACGAGCAATCGGTGTCAAGACCGCTCGTCCCCATCCGTACCTCCGTGTGACAGGAGCAAACGAGCGCCAATCAACAATGTCTCGTAGATGGTCGTTTGCTGCACCGGCCGATTGCCGGCCGGTGTAAAACCCCCTCTACAGTGTGAATGGGGGTATAAGTGTGTTTCCAGAGGCGAATAAACTTTTGGCAGATCTACCAGGTGCGGAGCATGTTGCCCAGGGTATGACAGCCCTGGAATCAATAAGGGGAATAGCCAGAAACCGCTCCTGCCATCTGGGAAGAAGGTAGGTACCAACGCATTAGCACTTTGCAGTTGGTTTTGATTAAGGGGGTATTCTGCAGTGATTTGGAGGCAGAAGCCTAGATCTGTGACCATTGTTCAGCAGTGGAGCTGGAACCCAAATCTGCCTCCCAGCCTTGGAATGTTTGACAATAATGATGTGCCGGTAAGGTTTGAATACTGGGAGGATGGTTGTTCCTGCATATTCATTCAAAGGGAGTAAAAGGGGTTGCCTGGCCCCAAAATATTGATGCCCTATCCTTGGAATAGGCCATCAATAGTTGATGGGTCGGGGTCCGACTCCCGTCCCCCCGCTAAACAGCTATTTTGAAGGACATACAGCGCTTATACGAGCGCTGCTTCCCCTTTTCCTTTACTGCTCACACTGTGAATCGCCGACACGCTTGTAGAGGCGGATCACAGTATTATAGTCTTCTCCCCTTCACTTTAATTGAAGAAGGCTGTAATACGTGAACGTCCTTTTTAGCATTGATCCTGCGAGATGTAACCTCTCTCAGACGTCACACATCAGGCTGCACTAACTGAGAACAAACATCTGAGAGGCAGCAATGAGAAAGAGAAGACGGAGGAAACAGATTCTGATAAGGATTTGGTTGAAGGTTTCATTTTATGCGGCTTGTAAATAGGGTTTGTTATTCACTTATAAGGCATCGTACTAAGTTGTGGAATTTTGGTGCAAATATCGCAACTGAAATTCTGCAAAAAATACGCAATTTGTAAAGTTTAACTCCACTCAAATACTGAAAAGACAGATTTTGCCCAGTTTTACAGAGCTTTACTTATCTGTAAATATCAGTTCACATCTGCAGATTTAATAAATTTGTTTGCAGCAAGTTCCACAAAATTGCGGAAAAAGGTCACAGAGCAGACAGCCAACCTGTACTAGCCATGACATATTGACTACTAAGCCGTGCTCCCATGAGCCACCCAGAAATTTGTGTAGAAAATAATACAACTGTAGCTACTGGACAAATGTTGTGTCTGACACATAAAAATAATGTTAAAATAAAAAGTTTCTCACAACTACTGAAGTGGAAATCTGATTGGCTGGTTGCTGACACTTCTTAAACTATTTTTTTTATGTGTGATCACCGATACAAGAAGTAATTGACAGATGGGAGAAGAAGGCATCAGAACAAGGAGAAGGGGAAAGAGATGGGGTAAATGCACAGCCGACGAGATTTTATTATTAGATTACAGAAAAGCGGGTTTACACGTGGAGTCATGATTTAATTTACGAAATGCTCCAACAAACTAATGAAAAATAAAACACATTTTAGCTGCGATAGTGGTTTTGGGGTGCAGTGATAGCGGATTAGAGAACTCCTGGACTCCTCAGGATC
This sequence comes from Rhinoderma darwinii, assembly GCF_050947455.1. NCBI lineage: Eukaryota > Metazoa > Chordata > Amphibia > Anura > Rhinodermatidae > Rhinoderma > Rhinoderma darwinii. The sequence continues at coordinate 128,079,600 of NC_134690.1, read as the reverse complement.
ACTACTTACATGTTCCCTTGGCTGCTTGTGGCTGGTCCTTTCATGTACTCCATCCTGATAAACCTGGAAAACAAGGGAATATTCAGCGATTTACAGTTATTTAACCCTTTCAAGACCGAGCTCATTTTGACCTTCATGACCAGCCCCATTTTCTCAAATCTGACATGTGTCTCTTTATGTAATAACTCCGGAATGATTTTGCCTATCCAAGCGATTCTGAGATTGTTTTCTCGTGACATATTGTACGTTATGTTAGTGGAAAAATTTGGTCAATAAATTCATTGCTTATTTGTGAAAAACACCAAAATTTAGAGAAAATTTGCAAAAATTATGATTTTTCTCATTTTAAATGTATCTGCTTGTAAAATAGATCGTAATACCACACAAAATAGTTACGATTTTATATATTCCATATGTCTACTTTATATTTGCATAGTTTTTTGAACATTTTATTTTATTTTTCTAGGACGTTACAAAGTTTAGAACTTTAGCAGCAATTTCTCACATTTTCAAGAAAATTTCAAAAGGTTATTTTTACAGGGACCAGTTCAGTTCTGAAGTGGCTTTGAGGGCCTTATGTACTAGATAGACCCCATAAATCACCCCATATTAAAAACTGCACCCCTCAAAGTATTCAAAATAGCATTCAGAAAGTTTCTTAACCCATTAGGCGCTTCACAGGAATTAAAGCAAAGTAGAGGTGAAATTTACCAATTTAATTTTTTTTGCTGAAATTAATTTGTAATACATTTTTTTCTGTAACACAGAAGGTTTTACCCGAGAAATGCAACACAATATTTATTGCCCAGATTCTGCAGTTTTTAGAAATATCCCACATGTGGCTCTAGCGTGATAATGGACGGAAATACCGGCCTCTGAAGCAAAGTAGCACCTAGTGGATTTTGGGGCCTCCTTTTTTTAGAATATATTTTAGGCACCATGTCAGGTTTGAAGAGGTCTTGTGGTGCCAAAACACAGTGGAAATCCCCCAAAAGTGAGACGGTTTTGGAAACTACACACCTCAAGGAATTTATCTAGGGGTATAGTTAGCATCTTGACCCCACAGGTATTTTGCTATATTTATTGGCGTTTGCCTGTGAAAGTGAAAATCTACTTTTTTTCTGAAAAAATATAAAAAAAAATAATATTTGCAAGGAATCAAGATTAAAAAGCACCCCAGAACTTGTAAAGCTACTTCTCCCGATTACGCCAATACCCCATATGTGGTACTCTACTGCTGTTTGGACCCACGGCAGAGCTCAGAAGGGAAGGAGCGCCATTTGGATTTTGAAGCACAGATTTTGCTGGATTGGTTTTCAGTGCCATGTCGTGTTTGCAACGCCCTGGAGTAAGCAAAACCGTGGAATCCCCCAAAAACTGATCCCATTTTCAAGACTACACCCCTCAAGGAATTGTTCTAGGGGTATAGTTAGCATTTTGACCCCACAGTTTTTTTGCTGAATTTAGTGGAATTAGGCCGTGAAAATGAAAATCTACTTTTTTCTGAAAAAACATAGAAATGTTTAATTTTTACAATGAATAAAGGAGAAAAATTACCCCAAAATTTGTAAAGCAATTTGTCCTGATTACAGCAATACGCCATATGTGGTAATAAACTGCTGTTTGGACTCACGGCAGGACTCAGGAGGGAAGGAACCATATTTGGCTTTTGGAGCTCAAATTTAGCTGGAATGGTTTTTGGGTGTCATGTCGCATATGCAAAGCCCCTGAGGTACCAAAACAGTGGAAACCTCCCAAAAGTCCCTTTAGGGGACTGGAACGAGCGATCATTAGGTTGCTGGTACAATACACTGCAATACTAATGTATTGCAGTATAATGTCATTTTACAGGCTCCTGTAACAGCGCGATCACTGTTCCTGTCCGTTAGTCCCGGGTTTCAGCTGTAATACACAGCGGACACCTGCAGAATATGGAGCGTGCACAGCGCATGAGCCCACTCCATAAATAACCCATCGCACCACGACATGCTATTAAGTCGTGGTGCGCCAAGGCGTTAATGCGCAGCGGATGGTGCAAAGTGAAAATTAACATTTTCCACTGATGTGCCATTTTAATGCACAATATATTGTGCCCAGTTTGTGCCACTGAAGACAAATACCTCATACAATGTTGAGCAGGTTCTCCCGGATATAAAATGTCATATATGTGGACGTAAGCTGGTGTTTGGGCACGCTGTGGGGCTCAGAAGGGAGGGAACGCCATTTGGCTTTTGGAGCGCAGATTTTGCTTGGTAGTAGTTCTGTTTGGGGTTTTGCTGGTATTTCAGTTTATAATGTGGGGGGATATGTAATCTGTGCGGAGTACATCAGGGCATAATAAGAGGGTATAATAATGGGGTAAATAAATAATAATTCGCAGATATGTGGCCGGTGTCGCACTGATAAATGGCGCCCGATCTTATCCGCTTTTGGAACACTCTGCACATTTTGCATCGCCATATTCTGAGAGCCAGAACTTTTTAATTTTTTCTCCAACGGAGCTGTGCGAGGGCTTATTTGTTGCGGGACAATCTGTAGGTTTTCATTGGTACCATTTTAGGGTACATGCGATTTTTTTTAATCACTTTTTATTAGATTTTTTTGGAAGCAAAGTGACAAAGAAACATAAATTCTGACAATGTTTTTTGTATTTATTTTTTTTACAGTATTCACCGTGCGGTATAAATGACATTTTACTTTATTCTGCGGGTCGGTACGATTACGGCAATACCATATGTGTATAGGTTTTTTATGTTTTGTGGCGATTGCGCAATAAAATCACTTTGATAAAATTATTTATTTTCTGTGTCCCCATATTCTGAGAGCCATAACGTTTTTATTTTTCCGTCAAAAAAGCGGTGTAAGGGTTGTAGTTTTTATTGGTACTATTTTGGGGTACATGCGACTTTTTGATCACTTTTTATTCTATATTTTGGGAGGGTTGATGACCAAAAAAAAGTGATTCTGACATTGTTTTTTAATTATTTTTTTTGCGGTGTTCACCGTGCGGGAAAAATAATATTATAGTTTTATAGTTTGGGTCGTTACGAACGCGGTGATACCAAATATGTGTACTTTTTTTTACATTTTCATTTTTTTCCTATAATAAGACTTATTATAGGAAAAAAGCATTCTTTTTTTTTGTAACTTTTATAACTTGTTTTTACACTTTTATAAAACTTTTTTATTACTTTATTTTTTACTTTTTACTTGTTTTACTTGAAGCCTGGCAGCACTGATCGCTGCTATAATACATTACACTACCTAGGTAGTGTAACGTATTATAAACTGTCACTGTGACGCTGGGAGTCACACTGACAGGAAGCTTATGAGGACCAGCATCCGGCTGGTTCTCATAGGCTGCTGTGCATGGCAGACCCGGGGGCCGTAATACGGCCCCCGGTTCTGCCTTGTAACCGACTGCAGCACCAGCAATCGGTCCCCGGGAAAGTTTGTTGCTACAACACACTTTCCCTGCGATCACATGACCGGGACCTGAACTAATCAGGTCCCGATCATATCTCCGGGACCAGAGGCAGGTGATAACAGCGCGATCCGGGTGTCAGCGCTAGTCTGAGACACCCGGATCGTGCTTTTAACACCCACCGTGAATTCACGTCGGCACTGCACAGAGCCCAGCAAGTGCCGACGTGAATATACAGTGGGCGGTCGGGAAGCGGTTAAAGGTGATCATGAAATACCAACTCAATTCAACTAGTTACATGCCTACAGATTCCAGCTTTAGGGTCAGTTCACACGTAGCGTAAATACTAAGGATTTTTCAAAACTGAATTCGTTTTTGTGGAAAATCCACAACATAATACAGTAAAAGCAAAGTGGATGAGATTTGAACAAATGTCATCCACACGCCGCGTAATTACTGAGCGGACAAACCGCTCAGAAGTTGACATGCGGTGCGGGTCTTTAATCGGCGGCATGTCCATTTTACTTGCGTAAATGCTGCATATTTGTTGAGCGTTTTCCCCATTTAATTCAGTGGGAGATAAAACCCACAACAAATAGCAGATAAAAAAAACGCAACACAGAAAAATAAAAAAAATCTTATACTTACCCAGAATTCTGTGTTTCTTCGTCCTGGCCGGCATGCTGGGATGACATTTTCATCCCATGTGACCGCTGCAGCCAATCACAGGAGGCCGGCCTGCAGAGGGGCGCTTCCCCATGGCTATATAAGTATGAAACTTTTTTTTTTTTTTGGTGCAATTTTCCACAATTTGGTGCAGTTTTTCATCGAGAATTCCCTGCGGCGCACCGGGCATACACGCGGTTTGCTTTTACGCAGCGTATCCGCCCTGTGTGAACTTATCCTTAAAGGGGTTGTCTGGTTTGAGATCCCAGACTAAGGCCCCATGCACACAACCGTAATAAATCGGACCCATTTACTTCTATTGTCCACGGACACCTTCCCGTTTATCCCGCCTCAAAAGATAGGAAATGTCCTATCTTTTGCTTTTTACGGACTGTGGAGTACGGGCCAAAAATGCGGGTGGCTGTCCACGGCCTTCGGCCGTGCCCGCAAGCACTTGCAGTGATTACAGGCTCGGCCATATGAGGGGGCCTTAGGGTATATTCAGATGTTGAAGTGTGGTTAAAACCGAATAAAAACAAAAAAAAAGCATGTGTTTTTGTGCCAATTTTGTGCGTTTTTTGATGCGGTCGCGGTAAAATACAAAACTGCATAGAGAATAAGCACAAAATCACGGTAAAAGCGCATGCAATTTTTGGATGTAACAAAGTGGAAGTAGGTTTTGTTTTCTCTCAACTTTTTTGCTGCGAATTTGAATTTTTTCTGAGACAAAAATGCAACATTTCTATTTGTTGTGGAATTTCCCGTCCCCAACAAACGTGCGACCGCTGCACAACAGAAGGTAACACGCTGTGGATTCCAAAAAATGGCTACCGCAGGTTCAAATTTTTTGCAGCGTGTGGAGAATTTTAAAATCTCATTAAAGAGGCTCTGTCACCAGATTTTGCAGCCCCTATCTGCTATTGCAGCAGATCGGCGCTGCAATGTAGATTACAGTAACGTTTTTATTTTTAAAAAACGAGCATTTTTGGCCAAGTTATGACCATTTTTGTATTTATGCAAATGAGGCTTGCAAAAGTCCAAGTGGGTGTGTTTAAAGTAAAAGTCCAAGTGGGCGTGTATTATGTGTGTTACATCGGGGCGTGTTTACTTATTTTACTAGCTGGGCGTTGTGTATAGAAGTATCATCCACTTCTCTTCAGAACGCCCAGCTTCTGGCAGCGCAGACACAGCTGTGTTCTCGGGAGATCACGTGTCGGACGAGCGAGGACACATCGGCACCAGAGGCTTCAGTTGATTCTGCAGCAGCATCGGCGTTTGCAGGTAAATCGATGTAGCTACTTACCTGCAAACGCCGATGCTGCTGCAGAATCAACTGTAGCCTCTGGTGCCGATGTGTCCTCGCTCGTCCGACACGATGCAGGACCTGTGAGTGACGACACAGCGTGATCTCTCGAGAACACGCTGTGTGTCTGCACTGCCAGAAGCTGGGCGTTCTGAAGAGAAGTGGATGATACTTCTCGTCAGAACGCCCAGCTAGTAAAAGTAGTAAAAACGCCCCGATGTACGCACATAATACACGCCCAGTTGGACTTTTACTTTAAACACGCCCACTTGGACTTTTGCAAGCCTCATTTGCATAAATACAAAAATGGTCATAACTTGGCCAAAAATGCTCGTTTTTTAAAAATAAAAACGTTACTGTAATCTACATTGCAGCGCCGATCTGCTGCAATAGCAGATAGGGGTTGCAAAATCTGGTGACAGAGCCTCTTTAACTTTGCTGCTACTGTAACATGCTGTGGAATGTCTGTCCGCAAAACAGGGCTGGAAAATCCGCAGCAATTACACTATGTGTGAACAGAGCCTTAAATTGCCATTTTTCCCAGTCAGAACGGATCGCTTCGCTCATGTGACAAGTATTGCAGCATTTACATTGGAAAAAGAACACCCCAAATAAATGAGCCGCAAGATGGGCTAAAGGGAGTAATATAGTAGAGGTTGCTGGGGCGTACGTGATACTTTGGCTAGGCATATGTGTAGTGTAGGCCACGCTTCACCCCACACTAATAACGCAGAAAGCCGCACCCCAGCCATGTTCTGTATATACTGACCCGGCGGCTGTTGTCACTGTCCTGTTTCATGAACTGCTGGACGGGCTCCCGACAGTCACAACGTGAGGACCTCGGCTCCGGGCACAGCACCACGTGGAAGGAGAGAGACTTCCGCATGACGTCATCTCCCGGAGGTCCTTAGTTCGGGTGACCGCAGCACTGCCTGTTCGGCGCCGTTAGTCCGCCGTAGTGATTTTTAATTATTATCGGTCACGTAGAGATGTAGTGGTTGTGCACTGAATAGTTTGTCTACCGGCACGCATGTCTGTAGCAGTTTGCAGAACAGCAGCAGCAGCAGCAGCAGCAGCTTTGTGCCATAAAATTAGCACACACCTCCCTTTCAAAGAAACTGTAGACACAGTAGTAACCAAGTTAACCAACGTTCCTATTTCTGCAGTACCCATAACGCTATTAGACGCAGTGCCCCTAAAGCAGCCAGTATCCCCTCGTAGTAGTAGTCACAATATCACCATAAGAATAATAGCCACAATGTCTCATACAAGTAGTAGCCACAATCCCCATAACATATTATAACCTATATATATATTTGCTTAGCCAAAATATCATGCTCAAGAAATCACATATCCATATTCATTAAACCAAAGAAAAAATCTTGATATAATAATATTTAATCAAAATAATTTTATTTAATCAAAACAAATAATTTACAATCCCCATAACAGTAACACCCATTGTCCCCCACATAGTAATAGTCAAAGATTCCCCATAACTGTAGTAGCCACTGCTTGGTCAGCTATGCATTTGTGGAAGTTGGTAGAGCTTTTTTTTTTTTTCAGGGTAACTAAACTTTTAAAAAGCTTTTGTGATTAAGTGAGAGGTCAGAGGTTTTGATCAGTGGGGGTCTGAGTACTTAGACCCCAGCGATCACTAAAATGAAGTGGCAGAAGCGCGGGTGTGCTGCTTAGTTTCTGATCGGCTTTTAGTGGAAAGCCAAGCCATCAGTGTACAGACTCACTTTTTCTTTTGAGTCCGTACATCGCTCACTTGGCTTTCTGAGGAAAGCAAAGCCGATCAGAAACTAAGCGGCACATCTGGGCGCTTCTGCCGCTTTATTTTAGCGATCGTAGGTGTCTCCGTTCTCAGACCCCCACAGATCAAAACTTCTGACATGTCACTATGTGTAAAAAAAAAGCCATAGCAAATTCCAGAAATGTATAGATGGCCATGGAGTCCTGCAGGTTCTCAAAATATTAGCAGTGCGGCTACTACAGTTATGGAGAAACTTTGTCAAAAGTTTTTTAAAAGTTTAGTTACTCTTTAAATCCAGGAGTGAATTTTAGAGAGGATTAGGGTATGTTCACACAGAGTGTTTTCGTCCATCTTTCGGGCCGTAAACGCCCGAAAAACGGCAGAAAAATCGGAAGCAGAACGCCTCCAAACATCTGCCCATTGAAATCAATGGGAAAAACGGCCTTCTGTTCCGATGGGCCGTTTTTTTTTCACGACCGTTTTAAAAAATGGCCGCGTAAAAAAACGGCTGCGAAAAAGAAGGGCAGGACACTTCTTGGGACATTTTGGAGCTGTTTTTCATAGACTCTATTGAAAAAAAGCTCCAAAAACGGCCATAAGTCTGGGTTCACACGACCATGTTACGTCCGTAATGTACGGAACGTATTTCGGCCGGAAGACCCGGACCGAACACACTGCAGGGGGCCGGGCTCCTAGCATCATAGTGATGTACGACGCTAGGAGTCCCTGCCTCTGCGTGGAACTGCTGTCCCGTACTGAAAACATGATTACAGTATGGGACAGTTGTCCTGCAGCGAGGCAGGGACTCCTAGCATCGTACATCACTATGATGCTAGGAGCCCGGCTCCCTGCACTGTGTTCGGTCCGGGTCTTCCGGCCGAAATACGTTCCGTACATTACGGACGTAACATGCTCGTGTGAACCCAGCCCAAAAAACGCGAGTGGCTGAAAAAACATCTGAAAATCAGGAGCTTTTTTCCCTTGAAAACAGCTCTGTATTTTCAGACGTTTTTGACTCAGCGTGTGAGCATACCCTAAGGCTGGATTCACACGAGCATGTTCGGTCCGTAAAGCACTCCTCGCTGCGGGACAACTTTCCTGTACTGTAATCATGTTTTCAGTACGGGACAGTAGTTCCACTGCGAGGCAGGGACTCCTAGCGTCGTACATAAGTATGATGCAGTATGATGCAGTGTGTTCGGTCCGGGACTTGCGGCCGAAATACGTTCCGTCCTTCACGGATCGAACATGCTCGTGTGAATCCAGCCTAAGTGTAAAGGACAGACTATAATTTGCTCATTGTTGCAAGCACCCCCTTCTAAATATCACTTTATATGTTTGCTTGTTTTTCAGCTGATCTCTGCCATGTTTACATGGGTCAATGATCGTGAACGAGCATTCTTATGAACGCTTGTTCGGCCAAGTTTAAATTTTGCGATTTCATGCAGTTTTCAAGCTGCGTTTTTGCATACTTTGAAAAAAACATTTGCCAAATGTTACATATGTGTGAATGAGACAAACACATACAGTGAAGGAAATAAGTATTTGATCCCTTGCTGATTTTGTAAGTTTGCCCACTGTCAGGGTATGTGCACACATACTAATTACGTCCGTAATTTACGGACGTATTTCGGCCGCAAGTACCGGACCGAACACAGTGCAAGGAGCCGGGCTCCAAGCATCATACTTATGTACGATGCTAGGAGTCCCTGCCTCGCTGCAGGACAACTGTCACGTACTGAAAACATGATTACAGTAGGGGACAGTTGTCCGGCAGCGAGGCAGGGACTCCTAGCGTCGTACATAACTATGATGCTAGGAGCCTGGCTCCCTGCACTGAGTTCGGTCCGGAACTTGCGGCCGAAATACGTCCGTAAATTACGGACGTAATTAGTGTGTGTGCACATACCCTCAAAGTCATGAACAGTCTAGAATTTTTAGGCTAGGTTAATTTTACCAGTGAGAGATAGATTATATAAAAAAAAAAACAGAAAATCACATTGTCAAAATTATATATATTTATTTGCATTGTGCACAGAGAAATAAGTATTTGATCACTTTGGCAAACAAGACTTAAAGAGGCTCTGTCACCAGATTCTCAAATCCCTATCTCCTATTGCATGTGATCGGCGCTGCAATGTAGATAACAGTAACGTGTTTTTTTTTTTTAAAAACTTTCATTTTTGGCCAAGTTATGAGCTATTTTATATATATATATGCAAATGAGGTTTGAAATAGACAACTGGGCGTTTTTTTTTTCGTTATGTCCAACTGGGCGTGTATTGTGTTTTTAACTGGGCGTGTTTACGTGTATGACGCTGACCAATCAGTGACCAGTCAGCGTCATACACTCCTCTCCATTCATTTAAACATCAGCGATCTGCAGCTACATACACAGAGATTAACGTTAATCAAGTGTCCTGATAATGAATACACATGACCATCCAGCCTGGACGTCATGTGTATTCAGAATCCTGACACTTCTGAATCTTTTCTGTGAGATTTCCAGCAAGTGAAACGAAATTTCGTTTACCTCCGTTATCTCGCGAGATTTCGTTTCCCTTGCTAGAAATCTCAAAGAAAAGAGTCAGAAGTGTCAGGATTCTGAATACACATGACGCCCAGTTGTCCATTTCAAACCTCATTTGCATATATATATAAAATTGCTCATAACTTGGCCAAAAATGAACATTTAAAAAAAAAAAAACACGTTACTGTTATCTACATTGCAGCGCCGATCAAATGCAATAGGAGATAGGGATTTGAGAATCTGGTGACAGAGCCTCTTTAATACTTGGTGGCAAAACCCTTGTTGGCAAGCACAGCAGTCAGACGCTTTTTGTAGTTGATGATGAGGTTTGCACATATGTTAGATGGAATTTTGGCCCACTCCTCTTTGCAGATCATCTGTAAATCATTACGATTTCGAGGCTGTTGCTTGGCAACTCGGATCTTCAGCTCCCTCCATAAGTTTTCGATGGGATTAAGGTCTGGAGACTGGCTAGTGTCACGGAGCGGGTTAGTGGACTCACTAGGCCGTACCGCCGTAGCGGGAAGGCAGCTGACCAAACCACAGGAAACCCCAGAAATACAATGTCCCGCACAAGGGTACCTAAATAGTCCAAATGGTAGCCGCAGCTCTGGCACAGATTAGATGGGTGCAGCAGATGGCGCCAAATGTGGCGGATGACACAGGAGCCGCAAGTTGCGCCAGACGTGGCGGATTCCTCCGGACGTGGCAGATGACACAGGACGTGGCGGATTCCTCCGGACATGGCCGATGACACAGGACGTGGCAGATGACACAGGACGTGGCAGATTCCTCTGGACGTGGCAGATGACACAGGACGTGGCAGATGACACAGGACGTGGCAGATTCCTCTGGACGTGGCAGATGACACAGGACGTGGCAGATGATACAGGACGTGGCACGACTTGATACTAAGGCAAAGCACGGGAAACAGGAGCGGGGAACAAGGCATGGGTAACAACAGGAACGGGAAACACTAAGGGACCATTTGCAAGACAGTCTGGGAAAACTAACAATGCTCAGGCAAGGATTAGAAGGCCAGGGGCCTTCTTATAGACCAGGAAATCGTGGCAGTTGATAATGATGACGATTTCCTTGTTGCGCGCACTGGCCCTTTAAGGCCGGGCGCGAGCGTGCGCGCGCACCCTACGGGACATAGCCGAATGGAGCAGAAGTGATCGCTGGCGTCTCCTAGGAGGGAGACGGGGACCAGCGCTCACAGATCCATGGCTGTGATTTGGAAGTGAGTGAACCCGACGGCCCGCGGCCATGACCTTAATGTGCTTCTTTTTGAGCCACTCCTTTGTTGCCTTGGCTGTATGTTTCGGGTCATTGTCGTGCTGGAATACCCAGCCACGAGCCATTTTTAATGTCCTGGTGGAGGGAAGGAGGTTGTCACTCAGGATTTGACGGTACATGGCTCCATCCATTCTCCTATTGATGCGGTGGAGTAGTCCTGTGCCCTTAGCAGAGAAACACCCCCAAAACATAATGTTTCCACCTCCATGCTTGACAGTGGGGACGGTGTTCTTTGGGTCATAGGCAGCATTTCTCTTCCTCCAAACACGGCGAGTTGAGTTAATGCCAAAGAGCTCAATTTTAGTCTCATCTGACCACAGCACCTTCTCCCAATCACTCTCAGAATCATCCAGAAGTTAATTTGCAAACTTCAGACGGGCCTGTACATGTGCCTTCTTGAGCAGGGGGACCTTGCGGGCACTGCAGGATTTTAATCCATTACGACGTAATGTGTTACCAATGGTTTTCTTGGTGACTGTGGTCCCAGCTGCCTTGAGATCATTAACAAGTTCCCCCCGTGTAGTTTTCGGCTGAGCTCTCACCTTCCTCAGGATCAAGGATACCCCACAAGGTGAGATTTTGCATGGAGCCCCAGATCGATGTCGATTGACAGTCATTTTGTATGTCTTCCATTTTCTTACTATTGCACCAACAGTTGTCTCCTTCTCACCCAGCGTCTTACTTATGGTTTTGTAGCCCATTCTAGCCTTGTGCAGGTCTATGATCTTGTCGCTGACATCCTTAGAAAGCTCTTTGGTCTTGCCCATGTTGTAGAGGTTAGAGTCAGACTGATTAATTGAGTCTGTAAACAGGAGTCTTTTATACAGGTGACCATTTAAGACAGCTGTCTTTAATGCAGGCACCAAGTTGATTTGTAGCGTGTAACTGGTCTGGAGGAGGCTGAACTCTTAATGGTTGGTAGGGGATCAAATACTTATTTCTCTGTGCACAATGCAAATAAATATATATAATTTTGACTATGTGATTTTCTGTTTTTTTTTAAATATAATCTATCTCTCACTGGTAAAATTAACCTAGCCTAAAAATTCTAGACTGTTCATGACTTTGACAGTGGGCAAACTTACAAAATCATCAAGGGATCAAATACTTATTTCCTTCACTGTACATAGGTGTATAGAGGCCCATTTCCAGCAACCATCACTCCAGTGTTCTAATGGTCCATTGTGTTTGCTAACTGTGTTAGAAGGCTAATGGATGATTAGAAAACACTTGAAAACCCTTGTGGAATTATGTTAGCACCGCTGTAAACAGTTTTGATGTTTAGAGGAGCTATAAAACTGACCTTCCTTTGAGCTAGTTTAGAATCTGGAGCATTACATTTGTGGATTCAATTAAACTCTCAAAATGGCTAGAAAAAGAGAGCTTTCATGTGAAACTCGACAGTCTATTCTTGTTCTTAGAAATGAAGGCTATTTCATGTGAGAATTTGCCAAGAAACTGAAGATTTCCTACAACGGTGTGTACTACTCCCTTCAGAGGACAGCACACACAGGTTCTAACCAGAGTAGAAAGAGAAGTGGGAGGCCCCGCTGCACAACTGAGCAACAAGACAAGTACATTAGAGTCTCTGGTTTGAGAAATAGACGCCTCACAAGTCCTCAACTGGCAGCTTCATTAAATAGTACCCGAAAAACGCCAGTGTCAACGTCTACAGTGAAGAGGCGATTCCGGGATGCTGGCCTTCAGGGCAGAGTGGCAAAGAAAAAGCCATATCTGAGACTGGCTAATAAAAGGAAAAGATTAATATGGGCAAAAGCACACAGACATTGGACAGAGGAAGATTGGAAAAAAGTGTTATGGACAGACGAATCGAAGTTTGAGGTGTTTGGATCACACAGAAGAACATTTGTGAGACGCAGAACAACTGAAAAGATGCTGGAAGAGTGCCTGACGCCATCTGTCAAGCATGGTGGAGGTAATGTGATGGTCTGGGGTTGCTTTGGTGCTGGTAAAGTGGGAGATTTGTACAAGGTAAAAGGGATTTTGAATAAGGAAGGCTATCACTCCATTTTGCAACGCCATGCCATACCCTGTGGACAGCGCTTGATTGGAGCCAATTTCATCCTACAGCAGGACAATGACCCAAAGCACACCTCCAAATTATGCAAGAACTATTTAGGGAAGAAGCAGGCAGCTGGTATTCTACCTGTAATGGAGTGGCCAGCACAGTCACCAGATCTCAACCCCATAGAGCTGTTGTGGGAGCAGCTTTACCGTATGGTACGCAAGAAGTGCCCATCAAGCCAATCCAACTTGTGGGAGGGGTTTCTGGAAGCATGGGGTGAAATTTCTCCCGATTACCTCAGCAAATTAACAGCTAGAATGCCAAAGGTCTGCAATGCTGTAATTGCTGCAAATGGAGCATTCTTTGACGAAAGCAAAGTTTGAAAGAGAAAATTATTATTTCAAATAAAAATCATTATTTCTAACCTTGTCAATGTCTTGACTATATTTTCTAGTCATTTTGCAACTCATTTGATAAATATAAGTGTGAGTTTTCATGGAAAACACAAAATTGTCTGGGTGACCCCAAACTTTTGAACGGTAGTGTAGGTAAAACCGCAACGGTACCTGTGAAAAGTGCAGCCGGGCCAGATTACCCGTCCCAGCGACTGCAGAACATACAACTACCCGAGGTAGAAGTGTATGACAATGTGCTCGTGTGTGTAGACCTGTTCTCAGGGGGGCCTGAAGCCCGGCCGGTATCTTCCCCTCTGTAGACGTTGCGTGTAGTGACATGGGAACAGTGCTTATCCCAAGTATTGAGCTGGTGTTTGTACAATGATAAGATGTCAGCAGTTCTCCAGATGTTGTCCCAAAGTTAGTTTGTTTAATAGCGATATTTAAAAATTTTTGTGGGAATATTAAATACTGAGGTTAAGTTTTATGTAAAGTTCTGGACCAGCCTTAGCATTCAACTATTGGAGGCGTGCGTCAGTATTATGTTTGTGTAAATGATAACTTCTCTGGCAAGTAGATTCCCATTTGAAAATATTTTTGTTGTGAAAGGAAAATTTTAGAGCAGAGAATTCTGTGCAGTGTATATGTGTATGTATATATATGTAAAGAGAAGAAGAATCAGTTTGTAGGTATCAGTTTTAGTTACTGCCCAGTGTGAACGTTTAACATAAATCAGTCATTGTTAATGTTTTTCTTCAAATTAATTATCTGATTAAGATCAATCACTGATTATGCGATGAAAAGCTTGTTCTCCACAGGAAGAGTCCAACTGGGAGCAGAAGGCGTGAGAACCAGATTCTGACAGAATGTGGACGGCTAAAGGAAGGTAAACCGGTAGCACCCAAGGCACTCTTGATGGCACTTGAATTGATGGTGTGTGACCTCACATATGCCCCAAGACTGCAAGGATCGATTTGGTAGGATCTAATTGGTATGTCCCAGGCTTTACAGCTGATGCTGCTAAATTCTGTTAGAGCTGTTTGATTTGCCTACAGAACAGTCCTGGCAGACCAGTGCCAACCATATCATACCCACCTCCCACAAAGAGAACAGACCTTGAGAGGCCTTCCCAGGTAGAACGAACCAGAGTAGTGGGGGGGGGAATTGGTTTGAGGCACTTGTCAGATAAACATGTGGAATCTGTGTATATTTCTGTGAATAGGAGATGTTCCATGTAATTAGCTGAGATCAAGGTATAAATCCTGCTGGAAAGTGTGACACCAAGTTCAAATACAATGTACCCAATAATTACACATCTTCTAGGTGCCCTGTACAGTGGAACAGAGAAGTTTTTCTTACATAAAGGTGTTTGTTTGATGTCATTTAAGGGCCTGTCATTATTATTGTATGTACTTAGAACAACGTTTAGAGTGTATGCGGATGATGTTATCACCAGATTAGTATTTATGTTAACAATTGACAAGGGTTGGGGGTCCCCGGCAAGTGCCAGTAAACATGAACCAAAAGACTTTTAATATAATGAACTCCATCACTGAGATGAGGCAGGTGCAGCCTGAGCCAGTACAACGTGTTTATCATGAACTGACGGCAGTGTCACAATTCCAAGCAGCCGCCCAGACAAGTAACTTATCGGAGGAAGAGGATAGATACGGAGGGTTTGTGGTAGTCACAATAAAACTCCACTACTCCGTCTACGTGGGATCTCACCCCAGGCTCACAGCATGAGGTGCTATGTACAGCCCGGTGACGTATACTAAAAATGAGACGGTGTCTGACAGATGAGAAGGACCAAACCAAGTCCTGATGACATCAGCAATGTAAAGTAAAGACCAAAGACCTGAGTGAATCTGTCAGCAGTATCAAGTGTTTTAATAAGTAAGTGACCAGGTGGAGGATAGTAATAAATCCCCCACTGGACACCAATGTGCAGTCTGACTCCACAGAAGTCAGGAGAAGAAGAGGACGATGATGTACAGAACTGGCAATGAACTGATGGGACCCAAAACCTGAGTGTGATAGCATGAGATTGGTGATAGCATTATATTATTAGTTGAGGCCCTATTGTTTATATTGTCTGAGGTTTATAATTATAATGTGTGTAAATATGCCATGGTGCTGCAAATTCCGATCTGAGGAGTTTTATGTGGCTGTGTGAGGTGAAAGTCACTGGTTGTTGTCACTCATATGTAAGAAGCACATGGCAGCAATGAGAGCCCGGAGGTTATGTTATCTGGGTGTCTTTAGGTTTGGAGAAGATACTGCCCATGACCTGTTATATCTGCAGGGGTAGAAGTCCCATTAGGACAGTAAGTGACAGTGCGACAATTATTACCATTAATAAAATGTAGACTGGATTAATTATATATATTACAACCAGCAGCGGTTTGTAGATTATACCAAGACAACCATCCTGTAGCCTGAGGAGAATAGGGAAAGTTAGGACCACTCCGAAACCTTGGAAGTCCTGGTACAAAGGGGGGTTACTCATAAGGAGTAGCTCGTCTCAAGCTGGTGAAGAAATCCAAAACCCCTACCCGCCTGGTTCGAGTGGTCAGTAGTAGGTTGATAGGCAAGACTCAGGGATAGATTAATAATGTTTTTAGGGGGGACTGTCAGGGATCATTACCATGTATATTGTTTGCAAAAACATTATTGCTTTATATCAGTATATTCCACAAAGATTTGTAAATGAAACAAGATGGAACCTGTATCAGGGGCACGCCTATGGAGACACCGCCCCTGGAATGCAAGAGGAGTGTACAGAAGAACTCACAGCTGAATAGAGCCAATGGGGCTTAAGCACGTCCCACATCTCTAGGGAGGAGTTTTGTGTTTCTTTCTTTGTTCAATAAAAAAGTTCAGTTCTTACTTCCTACTGAACTGAGGGAAGATGTCTACCAACATTTGCCTGACTGGTGGACTTTTTCCACGCATGCTCTCAGTTTTCAATTTATAGAGGTGGCTATTCGGTGTGAAATACCAGGGAAAAGGAAGTTTAACCCTGACCGTTGCTTTACCACATGCCAATGCTGCAATTTTGGGAATTGCTCCCTCTAGTGACCAGCACAGGGAAATGTTATAAATTAGAATCTAATTTATAATATTTCCTGACCTGTTGAAAAAAAAATTAAAATTAGAACAATGTCTAATCATGTATATACTAACTGTTTAACTAAAAAAAATAAAAAAATAAAAATACATTTTCTAGCGACACATTCCCTTTAACTCCATTGAGCCAATATTTTTCTTTATCAGATAAGGAAAATCACTGTGCCCAGCTAGGAGCACTAGCTCCCCATTGTGAGCACACTGCAAAACAAATTTCCATAGCTCAATTTCCTGGAACAAGTGTGACATGGGGGAGCGGGGTTATTCGCAGTCACAACATGATTTATAGGTTTTGATGTGTTTGCCTTCAATTGTGATGACTCTGCAAGTTCAATAATCATATGAACAAAAAGCAATGAATTACTATAGAGCAGATATAACGTTATTACATTTGTGGCAGAATTGAGTATATCACCGTAAAAAGGCCTCGGGTATTCTCAACCAGTGGCAAGTAGGTCACACAAATACCTGGTTAGATATACACCTGAGGCTAAAGACGGGTGTTGCAAGGGCAATAACAGTCTACAAGATCATCAAATTCCAATTAGTTATTAGGCATATAAACAGACGGCATGAAGCCTGAAGCAAAATATGTCCTACGTTTTTAATCTCCCAGCACAGTAATTGACAGTAGTAATTAATGCAGCTTGAAAAAAAAAATATTTTCATTTAATCCTAAAAAAGCTGCTGCAGGCAAAGCGTTATCAAAAGAGACATCTCTTTGACCCATCCCAAAGAGGATTTTTTTCTGCTCAGGTGTCTGTCATAGAAGAATATTTTCTTTTTTTAGGGATATCTGATCTCTCCAGATCTTTTGGCACCTCTATAGTCTTTAGGTAACCTGCACAAGCATGTGCTGGCAAGCTATACATAAAAGTAGTAGTCACAGTGCCACAGCAGCAATTATACTACCATATCAATAGAAGCCACAATTACCTCATAAATTGAGTAGACACAGTGCTTCCATAACAGTATTAATAGCATGCATGTTTATGGGTAGGTCTGGGGGAGATATCAGAGTTTGGCCGACAACTATCTTATGTGTATGACCAGCTATCTTATGTGTATGACCAGCTATCTTATGTGTATGACCAGCTATCTTATGTATATGACCAGCTATCTTATGTGTATGACCAGCTATCTTATGTGTATGACCAGCTATCTTATGTGTATTACCAGCTATCTTATGTGTATGACCAGCTATCTTATGTGTATGACCAGCTATCTTATGTGTATTACCAGCTATCTTATGTGTATGACCAGCTATCTTATGTGTATGACCAGCTATCTTATGTATATGACCAGCTATCTTATGTGTATGACCAGCTATCGTATGTATATGACCAGCTATCGTATGTATATGACCAGCTATCTTATGTGTATGACCAGCTATCTTATGTGTATGACCAGCTATCTTATGTATATGACCAGCTATCTTATGTGTATGACCAGCTATCGTATGTATATGACCAGCTATCGTATGTATATGACCAGCTATCTTATGTGTATGACCAGCTATCTTATGTGTATGACCAGCTATCTTATGTGTATGACCAGCTATCTTATGTGTATGACCAGCTATCTTATGTGTATGACCAGCTATCTTATGTGTATGACCAGCTATCTTATGTGTATGACCAGCTATCTTATGTGTATGACCAGCAATCTTATGTGTATGACCAGCTATCTTATGTGTATGACCAGCTATCTTATGTGTATGACCAGCTATCTTATGTGTATGACCAGCTATCTTATGTGTATGACCAGCTATCTTATGTGTATGACCAGCAATCTTATGTGTATGACCAGCTATCTTATGTGTATGACCAGCTATCTTATGTGTATGACTAGCTATTTTATGTGTATGTCCAGCTTAATTTTAGAATATTATCTCACCAATACCAAACAGGACTAGAAAGTATGGATGTACTTTGGTCTACATGTGCTTATGGAGCGATGTAATGTTGGACTTGGTAAGAAGACCTACAATAGGTAAATATAAAAATGGCAATCATAAGATACAATAAGGCTGGGTTCACACTGAGTTTTTTTATGCGGAAACCGTGCCGCAAAACTCGCCAAAAACCGGCCGAAAATGCCTACCATTGATTCCAATGGAAGGCGGAGGCGGATTTCTCCCGCGAGCGGTAAAACCGGCTCGCGGGAGAAAGAAGGGACATGCCCTATCTTCGCGCGGTTACGCCTCTGACCTCCTATTGACATCAATGGGAGGCAGAGAAAGTGTATTTCGCGGCGGTTTATGCCCGCGGCGCTCAATGGCCGCGGGCGAAATACGCTGCGAAAATCGGCGTGCAGGCAGAGGAAAAAACTCTGTGTGAACCCAGCCTAAGAGAGACCTCTGCCCATATGAACTTACAATCTAGGGTAAGGGGTTTAACCCCTTCCCGACATTTGTCGTATGGATACGTCATGGAAAGCTAGTGCTTCCCGCATTTGGCCGTATCCATACGACAAATGGTGGCACCGGCTCAGAAGCTGAGTCGGTGCCAACATCATCGGATGTCAGCGGTATCTTACAGCTGACATCTGGCTGTAATGGCGGGGACCGAAATTAGCTTAGATCCCCGCCATAAACAACTTAAATGCAGCGCTCAAACGCGATCGCTGCATTTAAGCTGTTTGCCACTCATCATTTTTTCTGGTGGCTGCAATGGCCACCGGAGGCCTAATACTGGACTCATGGTCTGCCTAGCATGGAAAACTTCCAGCCCCCGCTCGGCGACAGGGCCTGAAAGGCTTCCGTAGCCGACGGCAAGATGGCGCCGGCTCAGTTGCTGAGCCGTCGTCATCAGCGGTGTGTGTCAGCTGTATGTTACAGCTGACATCCACATGTAACGGCAGGAACTGGAGTTAGCTCCGATCCCTGGCATTAATGCCTTCGATACAGCGATCGCTGTATCTTAGAGGTTGCTAGCAGATTATCAGGGCCCTAAAATTAGGGAACCAGGAAGGGTAGGGCCCAAACATATCTGCTGGAAGCGAGGGCGCCGTTATTATACCAGGACAACACTTTCCAAGCAAAATTCCCCAAACTGCAAAGGTGCGGAATGTGGACCAAAAGGGGGATAAGGACGTTTATTAGTGCGACACCGGCCTGTGCAGAAAGGATTGAGCACAGTTTAACACACATTTATGGATTATTTAATTGTTTTTTTTAACCCAATTATTATACCACCTGTCTATGCCCCTGATGTACTCTGCTTGGCTTACTTATGCTCCCACATTATAAATGGAAACACCAGCAATATTCAAGCAAATCTACTACCAAGCAAATCCACGCTCCAAAAGCCAAATGGTGCTCCCTCCCCTCTGAACCCTATAGCGTGCCCAAACAGCAGTTTACTTCCACATATATGGCATCGCCATACACGGGAGAGCCCTTTTAACAATTTTTGATGTGTGTGTCGCCAGTGGCACAAGCTGGGCACTACATATTTGCCACTGAATTAGCATATCTAGGGAAAAATTTTAATTTTTACCTTGCATCCTCCGCAGGGCAATGATTTATGGAAAAGACCTGTGGGGTGAAAACGCTCACTACACCTCTTAATAAATGCCTTGAGGGATGCAGTTTCCAAAATGGGGTCACTTCTCAGGGGTTTCTTTTATCATTTCACATCACAACCTCTGCAATTGTGAACCAATACTTTGTAAATCGCCAAATTAGGCCTTAATTTTACATGGTACTCTTTCACTCCTAAGCCCTATCAAATGTACAGGCAAAAGATTAGGGCCACATGTAGGTTGTTTCTAAAACCGGGAAACACAGCAAAATAATTAGACAGCTGTCTTGTTATGCTGGCACAATCTGGGCACCACATATTGTCATGTCTGTGGAAAAAAAATCCCATTTTGACTCTGCAACATCGAGTGCACACTAATTTCTTCAAAACACCTGTGGGGTTAACATGCTCACTACACCCCTAGGTGTATACCTTGAGGGGTGTAGTTTCCAAAATGTGGTAACTTCTGGGGGGTTTCCACTGCTTTGGTCCCACAGGGGCTTTGCAAATGCGATATAGCGCCCAGAAACCAATCCAGTAAAATCTGCACTCGAAAATCCAAAAGGCGCTCCTTCCTTCCTGAGCCTTGCTGTGTGCCCAAAAAGCAGTTTATTACCACATATGGGGTATTGCTGTACTCAGGAGGAATTGCTTTACACATTTTGCTATGCTTTTTCTCCTTTAGTCCTTGTGGAAATGAAAAAAAATTAGCTTTGAAAAAACGTAGATTTTAATTTTTACGACCTACTTCCAATCATTTCTGCAATAAACCTGTTGGGTCAAAATGCTTACTATACCCATAGATAATTTCCTTTAGATTTAATTTTTTACGGCCTAGTTCCAATAATTTCTGCAAAAAAGTTGTGTGGTCAAAATGCTCACAATACCTCTAGGTAATATCCTCAGTGGGTGTAGTTTCCAAAATGGGGTCACTTGTGGGGGGTTTCCACTGTTTTGTCCCCTCAGGGACTTTGCAAATGCGCCATGGCCTCCGCAAACCATTCCTACTAAATTTGAGCACCAAAAGCCAAATAGCTCTCTTTCCCTTCTAAGCCCTGCTGTGTGTCCAAACAGCCGTTTATGACCACATGTGGGGTATTGTTTTACTCAGGAGAAATTTCTTTACAAATTTTGCGGAGCTTTATCCCCTTTAGTCCTTGTGGAAATGAAAAAAAATTAGCTAAACCTACAGTTTCTTTGAAAAAACTTAGATTTTAATTTTTACGACCTACTTCCAATAATTTCTGCAATAAACCTGATGGGTCAAAATGCTCACTATACCCGTAGATAATTTCCTTGAGGTGTGTAGTTTCCAAAATGGGGTCACATTTGGGGCATTTCCACTGTTTTGGCACCGCAAGAGCCCTTCAAACCAGACATGGTGCCTAAAATATATTCTAATAAAAGGAAAGCCCCAAAATCCTCTAGGTGCTCTTTTGCTTCTGAGGCCGGTGCTTCAGCCTATTACCACATGTGGGATATTTCCTAAATCTGCAGAACCTGGGCAATAAATATTAAGTTGCGTTTCTCTGATAAAACCTTCTGTGTTACAAAAAAAATGGATTAAAAATGAATTTCTACAAAAAGAAATGAAATTTGTAAATTTCCCCTCTACTTTGTTTTAATTCCTGTGAAACGTCTAAAGGGTTAAGAAACTTTCTAAATGCTGTTTTGAATACGTTGAGGGGTGAAGTTTTTAAATTGGGGTGACTTATTCGGGGTTTATAATATATAAGGCCCTCAAAGCCACTTCACAACTGAACTGGCCCCTGTAAAAATAGCCTTTTGAAATTTTCTTGAAAACGTGAGAAATTGCTGCTAAAGTTCTAAGCCTTGTAACGTCCTAGAAAAATAAAAGGACGTGAAAAAAACGATGCAAACATAAAGAAGACATGGGAAATGTTAACTAGTAACTATTTTGTGAGGTATTACTATCTGTTTTCGAAGTAGATACGTTTAAATTTAGAAAAATGCTAATTTTTGCAATTTTTCGCTAAATTTTGCTGTTTTTCACAATTAAATACTGAATGTATCGAGCAAATTTTGCCAGTAACATAAAGTCCAATGTGTCATGAGAAAATAATCTCAGAATCGCTTGGATAGGTAAAAGCATTTTGAAGTTATTACCACATAAATTGAAAATTGTCAGATTTGAAAAATGAGGCTCTGTCAGGAAGGTCAAAACAGGCCGAAGAGGGAAGGGGTTAAGCGGAGGTTGGGAATGTATAAACTATGTTTATCTTAGGACTAAGTGCCTTGAAAGGTAAAAGAGTGGTGTACAGACTAATATGGAGTTCAAGGGAAGGGACACAGGTAAATGTTGATGTGAGAATGTGAAGAGGTTTTCCAGTAAGGACCAAGCCATTTTTTATTTTTCACTCCCCCCATTCCAAGAGCCATAACTTTTTTATTTTTCTGTCAATGGAGCGGTGTGAGGGCTTATTGTCTGTGGAAGGAGTTTTTGTTTCTAATGGCACCATTTAAAGTACCATATAATGTACTGGCAAACTGCAAAAAAATTCTTTGCCGGCTGAAATTGGAAAGAACTGCAATTCCTACATTGTTTTTTTGGTTTTAGTTTTTACGTCTTTCACCGTGTGGTAAAAACGTAAAGTTACCTTTATTCTGTGGCTCAATACGATTACGGTGATACCAAATTTATATATATTTTTTTTATATATTAATCCTTTTTTTTTTTTTTAAATATCTTTTTGTTAAAAAAAAATAGTTTTGTGTTTTGTTTTCTAAGAGCCATAACTTTTTTATTTTTTGTGGATTGAGCGGTGAGAGGGCTTATTTTTTTTTTTTTTATGATTGACCGCAGCATTTGAGGGGTTAAATGACCAGGAACAGCACGATCGGTGTTCCCGGCCAGTAGTCTGAGCTGTCAGCTGTAAAACAAAGCTGACACCCGCAGGGTAAGGTCAGCCCGTGAGCGCCCCCATACTTCCCTATGACACTTATCAAATACAGTACATGATAATGCGTCAAGGGGTTAATAAGTGGCAGTAACATATAAAAACAGCCATAGGTTGGCACGGTCATGTGATGTGGCATTGCTATGGACATCATGTCACCACACATATTGAAAATAAAGAGGACTGGGACAGCAAGAAAGGGAAAAGAATTGTAAGGTTACAATGTTTTACATTTATGTATTTAATGCCAGTAGAACTACAATCAGCAACTGCCGAAAACCCCATTTATAGGAGATCTGTCACCATACATGTCGGGGTATCTATAACATGGTCTCCACACATGTGGCAGATTTGTTATGGATTTTTTGCAGCGAATCCGCAGCAAAATCTGCATGTGTTATGTGCAGTTTTTGATGCAGATTTTGCTGCAAAATTACCATGGTTTTACCCGTTCTGCATTGACATCCATAACAGATTGGGCATGCTGTGGATTTAAAGATCCCCAACATACTCATATTTCCATGGTAAACAAAAGGGAAAACAGATTTGTTATACTCTCATGTGAATAAGCCCTATCCCCAGATATTGAATTCAGTAAATACTACTAGCAATCACTGATTTGCCATTTATATATCATGAGTTCTGCACTTATATATATATAAGTATATAGAGTACTGTGTAAAAGTTTTAGGCAGTTGTGGAAAAATTCTGCAAAGTAAGAATGCTTTCAAAAATAGAAGTGTTAAAAGTTTTTTTTAAATCAATTAAAAAAATATATCGTGAATGAACAGAAATTTGACGAAACTGATTTGATTTAGAGAAATTTAAATTAAACCAATATTCGGTGTGACCCTTCTTTGTCTTCAAAACAGCATCAATTCTTCTAGGTGCACTTGCATACCGTTTTTGAAGGAACTCGGCAGGGAGGTTCTTCCAAACATCTTGGAGAACTAACCACAGATTTTCTGTGGATGTGGGCTTCCTCAAATCCTCTATCATTTAATCCCAGACAGACTCTATGATGTTGAGATCAGGGCTCTGTGGGGGCCATATCATCACTTCCAGGGCTCCTTGTTCTTCTTTACGCTGAAGATAGCTTTTAATGACATTGGACATATGTTTGGGTTAATTGTTCTGCTGCAGAATAAATTTGGAGCCAATCAGAGGCTCCCTGATGATATTGCATGATGGATAAGTATCTGCCTGTATTTCTCATCATTGTGGACACCATTAATCCTGACCAATTCCTCAACCATATTAGCTGTAATGTAGCCCTGAACTTGCAAGGAACCTCCACTATGCTTCACTGTTGCCTGCAGACACTCATTATTGTACCGCTATCCAGCCCTTCGGTGAACAAACTGCCTTCTATTACAGCCAAATATTTAAAATTTTGAGTCATCAGTCCAGAGCACCTGATGACAAAATTCTGCTCCCCAGTTCCAATGCTTTCGTGCATAGTTGAGTCGCTAGGCATTGTTTCCATGTCGACGGTATGGCTTTTTGACCGAAATTCTTCTATGAAGACCACTTCTGGTCAGACTTCTCTGAACAGTACATGCTAGGCACAAGCTTCATACCAGGTCCAACCAGTCGTTTATTTACTACACTCTCTTCTTACACTTTACATGCTCGCCTCTTAATAAATGTGGTACCTGGATCACACTGGTTTCTGACAGTTCTGAGCTGATGGCACTGCTGGGCATCTTCTGATTTTAAATGGAAGTAAACATGATGTGTCTTTGATCTGCTGCACTAAGTTTCCTTGACTGACCACTGCGTCATCGGTCCTCAAGGTTGCCCGTTTCTATTTGCTTCTTCAAAAGAACCTGAACATAATTGAGACTTTAGAATTTGTCTGAGATGCGATCACAGTGGTTTTCATGTTTGTTTGTCCGTTTAAATGTATGTCCTGGAAAACAGTAGACGTGCACTCCGATAACTGGATGATAAACATTAATAACAGATGTCATGATATGTGAATTTACCTGTTATAATAAGATGTGAATGTTCACTGATAAACAGTGTTAATGTACTATGCATAATGGCTGTATCTTATATCTGTACCAATGTTTGATATCACTTCTGTGTCTACTTTAATAAAAAGAGTTTATACAAAAAAAAAAGAACCTGAACAGCACATCTTGAAACCCCAGTCTGCTTTGAAATCTTTGCCAGGGAGAGACCTTGCTGATGTAGTAGAACTACCTTGTGTCTTATTGTTGTGCTCAGGCTTGCCATGGTGGACCTGTGACATGAAACTGTCTTCCACAACCTCAACTTTGTAGCAGAGTTTGGCTGTTCCTCACCCAGTTTTAAGCCTCCTACACAACTGCATCAGTTAATGACTGTGTTTCAACCTACATATAAAAATGTGTGAGCGCTCAGCCTTTTTGTGTCTGTTCTGCTTTTTCCGGAAATCAATGTATAGAAAGTCTATGAGCCCGTACTCCGATACATTGGCTTTCCGGAAAAAGCCAAACAGAAACTAAGAGGCTGAGCGCTCACACGAGCGCTTCTGCTGCTTCGTTTTTTGCGATTGGTGGGGGTCTCAGTGCTCGGACCCCCTCAATCAAAACTTCTGACATGTCACTATGACATGTCAGAAGTTTGACAAACGTTTGACTGAGATGTTTTTAGATGTGTGGATATAAAGTGTGTGTATTTAAAGCTGGGATTAGTGGTATAACATAATAATAGTTTTGTTGTCAGATGTTCAGATCTCCTCTTGCAGCCAGTGTGTGGAATAAGTTCCAGAACAATAATAGCTGTGTTGTAGATGAAGAACCACCTGGTCTATAAATCTTACTATGAAATAACAAGCAAGGAAAGGATCAAGCCATGTGCAGTGAGGGTTATAATGAAATGCATGTTGCGCCATGCCTATAGCTAGAACATTGTCTTACTTTAGATCTTCAATGACAAATATAAAACTGAGTTATTTCTTTATACTGATAGAAAAGATAATAGGTGCCATTTAAAAAACATAAAAAGCAGCCCTGCATCTGGGGTTCCTAGGCATGAACGACAGTCACACATACAATATACATAGTGCATTCCAAAAATATACTTCATCAACTCATTTTACTAGTCTTGCTGCACAGCGCCTTGTCGTCACATATAGCACTGGCAGCGGAAAGCATGTCAAACCTTTCGCTAATCCATATTAATACTGTCGCAGGAACAGGTTTTGACAAGAAAGAATTCATTGATGTTAATGGCATATTTTTTAAAGTGTTGCAAAGCTCATAATAAATGTATAGTAAAATTAATAATAATAATAATAAAAAATTAATGTTCTGAAGTATACACAAGCTTCGTACCAGGTCCAGCCAGTCGTTTATTTACTACACTCTCTTCTTACACTTTACATGCTCGCCTCTTAATAAATGTGTTGCGTCTTACTCCAACTTTCTTTCTATTAAGACTGGCGTATGAAATGCCAATCTTAAGAAAATCCCTCTATGATTCGGGTGTATTCATAAGGCGAGCGCTCCCCCGCCTCCCCCTGCCCCTCAGGGCGGTGACTAATAGGCTGCTGTGTATGCACATATAGACAGTAGTTGTTTATCACTGCCAAGAGGGGGAGCACTCTCTTCAAGAATATGCCAATCTATATGAACAGTGTATTCTTTCAGCGCTCCTATTAGCCAAATGGTACATTTATTTTTGTTTTGGCTACTAGTAGACCCGTAGCAGTAATATACTCATCCCGAAGCGGCAACGTCTTGCTGCTCATGACGAGCATACTCGACATTAGTCAGCAGCCTGTTAAAGAAGTTGTCCGCTTTAGAAAACATCCTACTAGAGAAAGGAGCTGCCATGGCGATCAGTTGATCATTGCGGGTCAAGCTCCCTACACAACAGTACAGCCACAGTGGGCCGTCCTTTCAACATGTATAAGTGAGCATATACCAATCGGCTTGTCAGATGAATGCTCAGTTTAGCGCTCCTATTGCGCCTGCGCCAGATAGAAGATGACGCAAGGAGGTGAAGTGGGCAGATGCCGGGAGGTGTAGGATGTTATCACATAAGGGTGTAGCAAGCAGACGTAATAGGTTGAGAAAGCGGGCACAGGGAAGTGGAGTATCTGGGCACAGGGATGTAGAGAAGGCGAAGTAGGCAGGCAAATGGTATTGTAAGTGGCCGGTTTGGCTTTACATTTCAGAGGTGGTTGGTTGGCTATGGAGAGGGAGGAGACGCCATCGCTATGATGTAAATGTGTGCAAAATAAACAAATGGAATCGCTGGATGGTATTGTGAAGGATGGTTTATTTGCTTATATTCTCTGTATTAAATTACAGTATGAAATATCAAGCAGGATGGCGAATGGGACGAAAAACGTAAAAACGGGTTCAAATTTATTTGGGGAACATCAGGGTGCCTGTACAAAGCTGGAAGCTGTTTCAAAATATTATAAAAAAGCTTTTGGAAAACCCCTTTAAAGATTAAATCAAGGCAAAATATAAATTAACGAAAGGCATGTGTGGCGGGAAGAAAACCCTTTTTCCTATCACTGGAGCTAGATAGATAGGCGATAATTACTATGTATACTTTAAGATGAGATATTAACCTCAGGGAGTACGGCTGAACAGGAATGTTACTCCTAATTATATGGTCCTCAAAAGAGATTTATTATATTTAAGAGTTCTTTTATGTGGGAATGACAGTTCTACTTTGACTGATTTCTGGACTGAGTCATTTGCACACAATGCAGATTTTAGGAGAACCTCCCGGCATTTTACTATATTTGTCTATATTTTATCATCTTTCAGGGTGTTTCAAAGGGAACCTGTCAGTTGTTTTAAGGCCTCAGAGCGATATAGGAGAGGGCATTGTAAACATACCTTTTGTCTCGGTCATGCAAGCTGCATGACCAAAAAAACGATGTTTAAGGGGGGATTCACACGAGCGTGTATTCGGTCCGTGCGGGCCGCGTGGTTTTCACGCGCCACGCATCGACCAATACAAGTCTATGGGGCAGTACAGACAGTCCGTGCTTTTTGCGCAGCGTTTGTCTGCTGCGTACAAAACGCGACAGGTTCAATAACTCTGCGTATTTCGCGCATCACGCACCCATTGAAGTCAATGGGTGCGTGAAAACCACGCAGGTTGCACGGAAGCACTTCCGTGCGAACCGACTGAAACAGCGCACCAGCTGTCAAAAGGATGAATGTAAACAGAAAAGCACCACGTGCTTTTCTGTTTCCGAACATCCAAACGGAGTGTCTTTGAGATGAGCGAACCCGGACAAGCGAACCGAACTTCACCGGGTTCGGCCGAACTCCACCGGGTTCGGCCGAACTCGTTTTGGCCGAACCCGGCAAAAAAATGTCCGGTACGCGACGTCAGGACATAGTCACTGTCCAGGGTGCTGAAAGAGTTAAACTGTTTCAGCACCATGGACAGTGACTACCGATCCCAATAAACATGAACCTGTAAAAAAAAACGAAGTTCTGACTTACCGATAACTCCCGGCTTCTTCCTCCAGTCTGACCTCCCGGGATGACAATTCAGTCCAAGTGACAGCTGCAGCCAATCACAGGCCAAGCACAGGCTGCAGCGGTCACATGGACTGCCGCGTCATCCAGGGAGGTGGGGCCCGATGTCAAGAGAGGCGCGTCACCAAGGCAACGGCCAGGAGGGCAGATCTCGGTAAGTACGAACTTTTTCTTTTTTTTTAACAGGTTGCTGTATATTGTGTTCGGCATTCACTGTCGAGGGTGCTGAAAGAGTTACTGCCGATCAGTTAGCTCTTTCAGCACCTTGGACAGTGACGGGCGTCGACTAGCCTCATCTCTATGATGGCGGCTGCGCGAAAATCACGCAGCCGCGCATCATACACGGATGACACACGCAGCTGTCAAATGTTTTTTGCGCGCGCAAAACGCTGCGTTGTTTGCGCGCGCAAAAACGCAACGTCCGTCTGTATCTGCCCTAACTCCGCCAGCGCGGCGGTCGTAAGTGCCACTCCCTGTTCTGAGTGACAGCTCCAGCGGCCAATCAGGACATATATAGTAGTGGGGCAGATGTATTAATGTGTATCAGTTATAAAACTGGAGTAAAAGTGTCCTGCAACTTTCATGAGATTTTCATGCAATTATTGTGCGCCTCTTAATAAATTTGTTGCATTTTCTGCTGCACGTCCAAGGGAAATCTACGCTAGCTATGAGCGCAGATGTCTCCTATGATTTACACCAGTTTCTAGCATAAATGATAGTAAATTACCCCTTAAACTATGCTCTCCCCACTTTCTTTAAACGTGTTGCGGAAATGTGCAACTTTTGATGCATTTGCGATTTTCCTATGCCAGAAAATTGGCATAGAAAAGTTGATAAATTCCCCCCATTGACTCAGGGGCACAAGACAGTGCGTTTGAAGCAATGCCCCCCAAACACACCCCCTTTTCTCCTTCATTGTAAGAGGTGGCAATTCTGGCAGGAGCAGGTCATCTGTGTCTAGTACTGCAGCTCAGCCCCATTCATCTTAAGGGCTCATTCAGACGAGCGTAAAACTCGTCCATGTGCTGTGCGTGAAAATCCCGTACAGCACACGGAGCCATTGATTTCAATGGGGCCGTTCACACATGCAGGAGTTTTCACGCAGCGAGAGTCCACTGTGTGAAACTCACTGCATGTCCTATATTGGTGCGTGAAAACCACGGAAGCACACGGATGTACATCCGCGTGCTGTGCGTCATTTGTGCACCAATTCCATTGTAGAAAAAAAAGAAGTGCTTTGCGAGTGCTTGAGAAACACATGCCACCAGCAAAGCACACGATGCAATAACACAAGGACAGATTTACGTGCGTTTTTTATGCGTGTAAATCTGTCACCCTCGTGTGAATGTAGCCTAACACAGCTGATGTTCGTACCAGCCGTTGTACCTTGATAAGTAGGGGGTAGGGGCCGCAGCGCCCCACTTTAGGCCACTTTCACACGGCAGTAATTTCGTCAGTATTTTGCATCAGTATTTGTAAGCCAAAACCAGGAGTGGAACCTACGCAAAGTATAATGAAAAGATTTGTCCCTCTTCCATGTAGCTGTCACTACTGGTTTTGGCTCACAAATACTGACCAAAATGCTGTCATGTGAATGAGACCTTAACTTTCTGTTGCCAAAACTCAGATCTGATCCAAAAGTGTAGAAGGGTTTCAAGGAACTATTAGGCTGGGTTCACACAACCATGTTAAGTCCGTAATGTACGGAACGTATTTCGGCCGGAAGACCCGGACCGAACACACTACAGGGGGCCGGGCTCCTAGCATCATAGTGATGTACGATGCTAGGAGTCCCTGCCTCTGCGTGGAACTGCTGTCCCATACTGAAAACATGTTTACAGTACTGGACAGTTGTCCTGCAGCGAGGCAGGGACTCCTAGCATCGTACATCACTATGATGCTAGGAGCCCGGCTCCCTGCACTGTGTTCGGTCCGGGTCTTCCGGACGAAATACGTTCCGTACTTTACGGACGTAACATGGTCGTGTGAACCCAGCCTTAATGTCTCTGTCCCCTATTGACCTTGTATATAAATAATAACATAAAGAGAAGCATAAATGCACTGCGACTGGCGTGTGAGTACCAGCATTGGGCCAGGATCACACACAGTTTTGATGCAGTTTTTAGCTCGGGTTTTTGAGACAAACACAGTAGTGGATACAAAAGAAAGGAGATGATCAGTCTTTCCTTTATACCCTTCATTTGTTATGGATCCACATTTGGCTTCGGCTCAAAAAACGGAGCCAAAAAACGGCATCGAAACTGTGTGTGAGCCTGGCCTCAGGGTATATTCACATACGGCAGATTTGTTGCAAAGATTTCTGCCCTGAAAATACGTCCCATGCATTTGATCGGGTGGCTTCTGCCGCATGTGCATGGATTTTTTTCAAACCCTATTCAAGTGAATGAGACAGTTGCAGACATTTCTGCAACAAAGTTGTCTCCCCATTAGTCACTGCAGTGCCATGTCCCTACTTCCCACACAGTAGTCACATCAGTTCTCCCGCCCTGGCAGAGCCCGTACTCCACATTAATCCCTGATGCAGCAGTTTCTTTAAAACACGATAATCCTAAAAGTACCTGCCCTCTGTCAATGATATTAAAATTGGAATTACACCATAAAAAGGACCCGGGCCTTGGGAGACAGCTCCTGTAATGTGTGTTGTAGACCACAGGGGGCGTAGCAGCACTAAAAGAACAAGTACTGAGGACTATTTTGGCTCGCATTGTGTGATATTTGGAACTGACTGGGGACCACTACAAACACAAATATCCTATGTATCTCCATAGCTTCCAGCTCAGCCTCCATCTGCAATGTCCATATCACTATTCCGCAGAGGTCACCGCTTCCAGCGCAACCTCCTCATACCCGGCCACAGACCGCAGCGATGACCGCACAGCTGTGTGAATGTGACATGCTAATGGCCGATGTGACGAGGGCCGGCAGATGCTCCGTGCGCTGCACTCACTACTGGCGGCTGCTTCTCGCACATCTGATTATTTCTGTCCCTCCTCGCTTGCAGTGTTCCGGCTCGTGGTGGACTGTACCATCTGTTCACTATAGTGCAGGGGGATGTTTTTTGTTGTGAATATTTGCCAACGTTCCTTAGTAGGGTATTGTATCTTTATAACAGCCAGAGCAGCACATTGTACTAAATATACAGCATCATGTATTGCAGGTGAAGCATATAGCGCTCACAGAGGAAGCGAAAATGGCTCGAGTAAGGACGACTCCCCCCTCCTTACGGGACATGTAGAAGTCTGCTGTGGGGGAGACGCACAGAACAGCCGGTGTCTGCACCTTGTGACAGCTCTGCAAGGTGCTGAAGGGACAGTGTGCGGACTAGAGCTGCTCACCCGCGCACAGCATCCCGTAGAAGAGCAGGTACTGAGGTAACGCCGCAGCCTCTGCCTTCTGCGCTGCCCATGCTGGGCTGCTGCCAGTGACGGTGCCCACTGCTTTGTCCTAGGTGCTGCAGACCTGTGCCCCCCTCCCGGGGAGGAGTTCGGGCAGGGGTCAGACTGCCATGCACTGATTGCCCTCCTCCCTCCCAGCCATCCCCAGGACATAAATGATAGAGGATACCATGACTCTGCTGTCTCTGCTGGGTAGGATCATGCGCTACTTCTTACTCAGACCGGAGACCCTGTTCCTCCTATGCATCAGCCTGGCGCTCTGGAGCTACTTCTTCCACACGGATGAAGTGAAGACCATCGTCAAGTCCAGCCGGGACGCGGTCCAGATGGTGAAGGGGAAGGTGGCAGAGATCATGCAGAATGACCGGCTCGGAGGGCTGGATGTCCTAGAGGCAGAGTTCTCAAAGACCTGGGACTTCAAGAGTAACAATGTGGCCGTGTACTCCATCCAGGGTCGGAGGGATCACATGGAGGACCGCTACGAGATCATCACCGACCTGCTCAACAAGACCCACCCGTCCATCTTCGGCATCTTTGATGGTCATGGAGGAGAGGTAGGTAGAACAAAGAAGGATGTCCCACATGCCCATGACACTGGCACAAGATGGGACGTGTGACTGTGGAGGTCACCAGATGCTGTACAACCAGTCCTTGTAGGTTCCCATACAGGTGCTGGCAGAGGGTCCATGTGGGTACAGCTTAGGAGTTATTGCTGTGAGGGCACATGAACATAACCTGGGCATTGGGTTGTGATAGATTTGTTTCGTTTGAGAATAGTGGAGCTGCAATGGGGTAAAAGGGAGTGATCAATGGGCACTGGAAGATGACATGTACCCACTATGCACTTATATCACATAGTGTGGCACGCCATAATGGCATCCAGTACATCGGAAATCCTCATAGAGCGCTCCGTATACATATGAACCAAGCAATTCTTATTTTGGGAATCTACCAACAGCTCTGGCGGTTTTCTTCTCTGTTGTTTAGGATGTCACATGTAACATGATCATTTAATAATGGCGCACACAAACGTCACAGTGCCATCACACAAGAGAAACTTCATAGCGGGTGCTGTAGTCTAAGCGACATGTGGAGGAAAACAACACATTGACCTACTACAAAAGTGACAGATATCACTTGTTGAGTACTGACGGACACATGACCCCCAATGCCACCACTGCCGCACTGACACATGACCCCCAATGCCGCCACTGCCGCACTGACACATGACCCCCAATGCCGCCACTGCCGCACTGACACATGACCCCCAATGCCGCCACTGCCGCACTGACACATGACCCCCAATGCCGCCTCTGCCGCACTGACACATGACCCCCAATGCCACCACTGCCGCACTGACACATGACCCCCAATGCCGCCACTGCCGCACTGACACATGACCCCCAATGCCGCCACTGCCGCACTGACACATGACCCCCAATGCCGCCACTGCCGCACTGACACATGACCCCCAATGCCGCCACTGCCGCACTGACACATGACCCCCAATGCCGCCACTGCCGCACTGACACATGACCCCCAATGCCACCACTGCCGCCACATCATTGCTAATAAATGGAAGTTCAGGTGATGCATTTAATTTAGGACAAGAATAGATTCACTGCAAAATGTAGCTGTGGCGGACACTAATGCTGTGAGTTCCAGGTGGTCCAGTTCACACTCAATCCATCAGGATTTTGGAACTACTACCATAAAAGGACATTAAACCTCAAAAAACATAAAAAGAAAATAAATAGATAGGTAAAAATGCCGCCTATAGATAAGCCTGCAGGAATTTCAGCAAGCGGCAGGAACAAGCAGTTTTGCGGAAATTTGTAGGCACAGAAGGAGCCGTCCCTCCCAACCTCCTCCATCTCCACAGGCTCCAGAATGGAAAATCTGTCAAATTTTGGTAGCAAGGAGGAGGATTTATCTAGGTAGGTTCAGTATTCAGCAGATTTCTAGTACAGATTGTTTTTAGGTAGATTTAATGTTCAGCGGTCTCTATTACAGCTCTACTTGGTTCGTTACCCAGCTTTCCCGGGTTTCTGGAAAGAAAATCTGACTAGCTATGTACAGTATGCAGGATTTATCGCTGCATATAAGTGGGCAGATGTATTCACTGCAGCTTCATGGGGATTTTTAGGCTTTGTTCACATTTGCATTCAGTGTTTCCATTTCTCTACTCCGCCATAGGAGCAGAACAACAAAAATACCTGAAGCAGCAGATCTGTCGCATGACAGACACTACCAGTGCCCGACAGACCCAACTGACTTTATTGGATTCCGTCAGGTTTCCGCCATGGTTTCCGTCGTTTTACCAAACAAAATAGCACAGCAGATCTGGGACAGAGGCCCAGAATGGAGCCGTCAACGCATATGTGAACAAAGCCTAACCCAGCTTTTCCAGGCTCATGAATGGCAAATCTGACTAGATATACTACAATATGAGCGGGACTGAGCAGATTGGGCATTCTGCCGTTTGGAAAAGCTGGGTAACAACCTCTGTGGGGCTGTGATGGAGATGTGGTATTGGATATATAAAATATACACAATGTTGCTCTGATAGATTGGGGCAGATTTACTATTGGCGTTGCGCCAGAATTTTTGCGCCTTCTTTTTGTTACAAATAATTTTAGACCAATATTTCAACAAAATCCGCCAAAAAAGAACAGATGTGTGCAACTCGTATGTGTGTATATATATATATATATACATCCATCCATCCATACATACATACATACATCAGGGCAACGGTGAGTATCCTACATGTCCAGTTTGGTCTCCAGCATTGGTTATTACCCAGCTTTCCAAAGTTCCTGAAAGGCATATCTGCCTAATTATGCACCAATATAGGAAAGGGGAAATTATCGTGATCTAATTAGGCAGCTTTTCCTTTCAGCAGCTTTGGCAAGCTGGGTGGCTCCCCATGTAGAACTATAATGGCGGCCACAATTGGCTGTTTAAATCCTGCCGCCCTGATGATATATATATAGTATTTGGACAGCAGTATATTGTATGACCAGTCAGTATGATTGTTTAGTGCCACTGTATATTACTGCTACTATTATTACTTTTGCTGGTAACTAGGGAAATCCTACCAACAAAATGGCCGCACTCCCTATGTAAACAATAACTAAGCTGCCTAAACTCGGACCCCTCCTCCTAAACTTTCTGGCTCACATTAGAGAGGGAGGGGAGAAAACATGGCGGCTTCCCAAGACAAGAACACACTTCTTATTTTTCTTGTTTTTAAACTGTGACAGAAGAGGAGCAAAAAAACCTAAGACTATTCTGGCCGGTTTCATTTGAAGTTCTTTTCTCTTGGTTTGGATTTTATGTTTAGTGATCCTTTAACAAACTGGGAAAAAACCTTCCAATCGTATATTTACAAAGTGCAGCAAAGAATTGTCTTCTATTGTGCAGAATGGTCATTTGTACACGGTGTATATATATATATACCCATGATATGAATGTATTACACGCCACTAGTATATATAGGTCTCCCTGGTTGATTTCTGCTTCTTCTAATCCTTGACAATGTAATGAGACGATCGCTGCTCATTGGGTGGACGTCATAGTCGCAGCGTTATTCTGTCCTGTGCCTGTTCTCTATAAATGACCAGTGCGTCACAAACAATGTCATTGAGTCGTACAACAATAATAACACAAATATTATACTATAAGACAAAATCTATAAACTAGGGAATGAAGCTGCATCTTATCAGGTGGCCTTTCCATAGGTTAGGACACCAAATGTGAGATAGGGGGTGCAAGCTCCAGGTGCACAGTGGTGCCCCCTTTAGTAACGACAAGAGGTGCGACTGCACCCCCTAAGGCCTAGTCCTGTACACACACATCTTTTAACAGATTAGCAGATGCTCATAGAAAATTGTATTGTGAAGAGTACAGAACCTGCACAATATTAGATATTACTGTCACTCTGTATTTTGAAACATCAGAATTTCAAGACTATCAAATGTTGGATTAAAGGGATTTTATAGATCGATATATCATATTGAAACTTTATTCTAGGGCTCTGTTCACATCTTCATGGTTTCTATTTATAACGGAAACCATGACGCAGTACCGGATCTGTTGTACGACAGATACCACTTGTCCCCGTATGTATTCTTGCATGCAACGCATTCTTCCCTTTAAATCTGACATTATCTGCGAGCCTCCGACGCAGGTGGAAACAGTGCTTTACAAGGGCAGATAATCGCCTGTATTTACCATCTTAAACGGGTGCCGATTGACAATACAGCATGTCATTTGGCGCTCATTTTCTCCATTCAAACAAGGCAATGATCCTTAGGGGGGATTCACACGAGCGTGTATTCGGTCCGTGCGGGCCGCGTGGTTTTCACGCGGCACGCATGGACCAATACAAGTCTATGGGGCAGTACAGACAGTCCGTGCTTTTTGCGCAGCGTTTGTGTGCTGCGCAAAAAGCGCGACAGGTTCAATAACTCTGCGTATTTCGCGCATCACGCACCCATTGAAGTCAATGGGTGCGTGAAAATCACGCGCACCACACGGAAGCACTTCCGTGGGACGAGCGTGATTCGCGCAACAGCAGTGAAAAGGATGAATGAAAACCGAAAAGCACCTCGTGCTTTTCTGTTTCCGAACATCCAAACGGAGTGTCTTTGCGATGAGCGAAGCCGGACAAGCGTACCGAACTTCACCGGGTTCGGCCAAACTCGTTTTGGCCGATCCCGGCAAAAAAATTATCGGTACGCGACGTCAGGAGATAGTCACTGTCCATGGTGCTGAAAGAGTTAAACTGTTTCAGCACCATGGACAGTGACTTGCAATCCCAAAATACATTAACCTGTAAAAAAAAACCGAAGTTCTAACTTACCGATTACTCCTGTCTCCTTCCTGCAGTCCGACCTCCCGGGATGACACTTCAGTTCAAGTGACAGCTCCAGCCAATCACAGGCCAAGCACAGGCTGCAGCCAATCACAGGCTGCAGCGGTCACTTGGACTGCTGCGTCATCCAGGGAGGTGGGGCCCGATGTCAAGAGAGGCGCGTCACCAAGGACGCGTCACCAAGGCAACGGCCGGGAAGTTCTCGGTAAGTAGGAACTTTATCTTTTTTTTTTACAGGTTTTTCGCTGTTGTGTTCGGCATTCACTGTCGAGGGTGCTGAAAGATTTAGCTCTTTCAGCACCTTGGACAGTGACGGGCGTTGACAAGCCTCATCTCTATGATGCCGGCTGCGCGAAAATCACGCAGCCGCGCATCAGACACGCATGACACACGCAGCTGTCAAATGGTTTTTGCGCTCGCAAAACGCTGCGTTGTTTGCGCGCGCAAAAACGCAACGTTCGTGTGAATCTGGCCTTAGTATGGGGACAAACAATCGTTCCTACCATTGTACGTCCCCATGGATTTGCATCATGTCGGCAGCACATTCCTTGTCATTGGCAGGAAGGGAGTATGTATGACATTGACGGGTAGGGAGGGAAAGACATTATAAGTGGCTATTTTTTTGGATTTGTAAGATCCTTATAGGCATTCCCAGAATTGACAATCATCATCTTTCTACAGGATAGGTGAAAATTGTCTGATTGCTGGGAGCCCCAACATTTGCCAAAACGGGAATCCCTAACCCCCCTTTCTTTCTCACTACTGGACCACAGTGAGGAGGACGTGGATGGAGCAGCGGTCGAGCAGCCGGCCACTCCATTTAAAGTCTTTTAGAATGACAGAATCAGGCGAGTTCAGCGCTCAGCTACTTGCATTACTTCCATGGACATTAAATAGAGCGGCCTGCACTCCCCGCAGTGAGGAGGAACCCCTGGCCTGGGATTCTCTGGATAGGTGATAATTGTCAATTCTGGAAATACCTATTTAATATTTCCAAAAGGCTCTTACAAATCAAAAGCAAAAATAGTCCATCTTTTCCTCTCTTCCCCCTAATGTCATTATTTCCTCTCTTTTTGTTGGGGGGGGGGGGGAGGGTAAGAGAGAATGGAGCTATGCAGTGATGCTAACAAACTAGTGTGAACAAATACAACAAAAACTCCAGCAGTTCAGATATTTAACGCTTTGCATCAAGCGAGCATTTAGGTCCCATTAGACGTTGCATCAGTATGATTGTCTGTGGCAGCCGACTACCCAAACTGCGGCTGGCATGATGTATACACACTGACGGCCTATGAGAGAAGCAGAGGAGACGTTGTCACTGCTCATAATGCTGTGACTCCTGTGACATTGGGGACATTATAGCGCATCACATGATTTCACTTTGGAAATGACTTATCAGGGAGAAAGCTGCAGAGCTCTTCATTGATTTCTGTTTTTGCCGTGTACGTCGGCAGTAGTGCTCTAAATTCCCTTCAGCTGCTGCGTGAGATCCGGCGGGAGGCCATCCTGGAGAACATCGCAGGACATGGCTTTGTACGCACTGGAGATATCCAAAGCATCTGCACCAACAATAAACAGATCTCTTTTGCCCGACCACCTTGAACTAATTCTGACAGGTCATTTTTATTTTTATTATGAGAGGATTACCATCTGTGCGTTCTCGGAAAATGTCATAAAACACGGCTGACTTGTAGTGTAATAATAAAAGGTGTTAGAATAGCTAAGGAGATGGTTCAGTATAATTATAACTCTTATTTATATTCCACCAACATATTCCGCAGCGCTTTTAGAATTGTTATAATCTCAGCGTGAAATGTAAGTGCAGTTGTAAATTTGGGTGCACAGATTGAATTGAAAACGCTATTTAAAGAGAATCTTTCACCAAAAAGATCTCCCAAAATGATCCCTAATTTCACACGCAGCATTTTGACACATGTTCGATGGCCTTTTTGTTTTTTTTTTGCCATTTGTTATTTGGCATGTTTTGGGTGAGTGGCGTTTTTTTTCTCCAAAATGCAGCATGCTGTAAGATGTCATATTTGCTTTGCGGCTTTTTGTTTTTTTTTGCTTTTTTTAGCTGTGACTGTTGAAGCAGTTGTCTTCACAGTTGTCATGGGCTCTGGTGACCTCCTTGCACTGTCACTCAGTTTTTCGTCATGGCTTTTTTTTTTGCAGCTGTGCTGTAGTCTTATCATTGTTTTTAAATGATTTTGCTGCCTGTACTCTGAGACATATTCGGTGACTTGGACATTTTCTTGCATCCATACACTGACTGGAACTTCTCCATAACCTTATATATAAATATAAAAGAGTATCCGGCACACCAATTTTGAAACAAAGGTATTTTTATTTTGTTTTTAATGCCAGTGGCAGAGTGCGACGTTTCGGTCTAAGTGACCTTCATCAGGCACTGAGCCGTGCAGCCGCTATCAGCACCACTAGCGCTCGTCTATGCAGTTTTCCAGCACGGCTCAGTGCCTGATGAAGGTCACTTAGACCGAAACGTCGCACTCTGCCACTGGCATTAAAAACAAAAACAAAATAAAAATACCTTTGTTTCAAAATTGGTGTGCCGGATACTCTTTTATATTTATATTTGGGTTGGGCCCCTATCCGTGCAAAACCCTACCCTTCCACATATCTGGTGCTGTCTGAATCTATACACAAATTGATTCTCCATAACTTTGTCAGGAGTTTCTTGATATTTTTGCCAGGAATTTGACTCCGTATTAGCATCGGGACCTTCCAGATATGGGTCTATATTTGATTAAAGGGGTATTCTCAGAATGGAAAATTATCACGTATCACAAGGTAGGTGATAATTGTCTGATTGATGGGGGCCCCAACCCCAGATCCTCCTCACTGCACCCCTCACAGGAAGGAGAAGCTTGAATGGAGTGGCAGTTATGACCATTCAATGTCAATGAGAAAGCGCTGTGTTCAATTCCCGTCAGTCCCATATTGGCCCCCACCGTTCAGACAATTCTCACCTATCCTGTGGAGACCTCTTTCATGTGGCAGCTAAAACTGGACATAGAACTATGGCTGTATAGAGATGTGAATGTGCGAATAGCTCCATACATTGGCTGTAGACCTACTCGTACGGACAGAATATGGAGATAAAATATGCAGGTGTGAATGAGGCCGATGTTCATGCCTTCACAGTTTGCTTTGACTAGTGTGTTGCAATAAAATGGCACACAGTGATGTGATGAGACGGATATCTGGAGGAGGTAGTCATTACAACCCCTGGGTCTATGGGGCTATTGTGTATCTGACAAGAAATCGAGGTGTGCTCCATTCAACGCCGTATTACGGAGATATTCTCCCCTACAAGCATTGCTAGTTATTGAGTTGTTTGCATTGTTCTAATCCATTAGTACATTTTGAGGGTTCTTAATTTAGGCTGCACACCAGCATTCGGCTTTATGTTGTTTTGCTCTGTAAGAGGAGTAGAACATCAGAAATACTGGAAGCACCAGTTTCTTCGCACGACGGACACCATCACTGGGGACAAAACCCATTGACTTTAATGGGTTCTGTAGGGTTGTCTGTTATAGCATGCTGCCCTATTGTTCCAGATCTGCAACGAAGGCCCCTAACGGAACCTCCAGCACAGATTGTAAACGAGGCCTTATTTTGAGATATTGTTTGCCGTATCCGATCGTATCAGTTCATTAAGATCACTTTTACGTGTGCTTATGACCAATCCTGCTGGTTCCTTTATACTTTCTGGCTTTTACTTCAGCCCATATACCACTGTTCTTTTGTCTGATTCTAGCAATTTCTGAATTTCCACTATAGCGTTGGAGGAATAATTTGGTTGTGTTGTCAGGTAACTGGCAGACGTTGCAATTCTTTTACCAGCTTCTTCTGTTTTCCTAACTATTTTTGCTTGGTTCCTATAAAAGGCAGCAGGATTGTATTGGTCATTGGACAAGTCTTCTAACTCAGCCTAGATCACAGCGATTTATACGATATCAAAGACGACATTTGTCTCCATCCATTTGATCTGTTTTATCTGCATGACGTGATAATGTAATAGAGCTTTCACTCCAACAGATGTATATGTCTTGTTCTCAGCCGACCCAATTAATGGGAAACTGACACTTTATTCCAGCAAACAGCGGAAAACGCTGTGGGGAAAATACCCTGTTTAATAGAAGATCAAGGATGTTTCACATATCATTATCGACCATTTTATGCTTTTCCTATAACGTTTATCCATCACTTTTGTGTTATTGTTTACTGTATTGTTAAACATTTTAGGTTTGTGCCTATAATTTATTATGCTACATAGAACTGACGATTACTAATAAGTATCTGAAGTTCAGTATCTACTTGCAGTTATATTGTTGGTGATATCAAATGACTGACATTGGCCTATATTGGTTTGTATTTGATCACTAAGCCCGTTCCGGTATTCATCATTTGTTGTCTAAGACACTCCATATATAAAAAGGGTCTGTTGTGGTTTTCTTTTCTGCACGATTCATCGAAATTTTGATGCTGTGCGGGGCCAAACGGTTCAATAACATCAATTTATGTATTTCGATACTAAGCTGTGCGTCCGCACAGCTTTAGTATCTAAATAAATGAAGAGAACATGGCGCGCGCACTGTACAGCGCCCGCGATGTTCTCGTCAGTGACCGCCCTGCTCGTAATTAGTGCCGGCCACGTCACAGTAGGAGGGAGGAACGCTCCTCTCGCCTTTCTCTACAGCCACCAATGATAAGCTGAGAAAGGGGATGGGAGGGGAATGTCGCGAGCGGCACAGGGTTCCTGATGACGTGCCTGTGTCGCTCACGCTACAATGTACACTGACAGACCGGCCCCAGGCAGGTATTAGAGCTTGAAATAAAGGCACTAGAGAAGGCACTAGTATTTTTTGCAGCCAGCATTGAGGAACATTGGGGGTTAATGTGACCCACATTAACCCCAATGTTGCCATTATGTGAGGGAAATTACGAAGTCACTTATTATTAATGTGAGGCACATGGTATTATGAATTTTTGGAAATGATGTGGTTAATTCAGATGGCTGTGTTCGGTCCATGAGATACAGACCGTATGTCGCCCGATTTTCCTGGATCCAACATAGTTCAGAAGACGGGCTCCTAGAATCATAGT
Organism: Rhinoderma darwinii; assembly: GCF_050947455.1. Taxonomy (NCBI): domain Eukaryota; kingdom Metazoa; phylum Chordata; class Amphibia; order Anura; family Rhinodermatidae; genus Rhinoderma; species Rhinoderma darwinii. Next base: position 128,037,701 of record NC_134690.1, on the reverse strand, counting down.
CATCCATGCTGATGTGAGTCACTGCCTCGCCATGGGAATACTGTCCTGTCCTGAAAATAGGATTACACTATTGGACAGTATTCCCTGGGGTGTCAGGGTCTCCTAGCATCATACATAACTATGATCCTAGGAGCCCGGCTTCTGAACTATGTTAGATCCAGGAAAATCGGGCGACATATGGTCTGTATCTTACGCACTGAACACAGCCATGTGAATTAGCCACATCATTTCCCTCACACATTAATCCAATGGTGCCCATTATAATCATTATAGTAAGTGATCCCATTAAGTAAAAAAAAAAGCACTCTGCCCTCTGATGTCCTGCAGACCGGCCTGCTGGGGTGACGTTTTATCCCATGTGACTGCTGCAGCCTGTGATTGACTGCAGCGGTAAATCCCTGAATGAAGAAGCACAGAATTCTAGGTAAGTATAAGTTGTTTTTTTCTTCTTCATTTTCCTCCACAAAAAAACGCAACATCTGCTATTTATTGCGGGTTTAAAGGGATTATCCGGGGAGTAAAAAAAAAATCAACAAAAAAACCCCACCAACTTTCTCAACCACGTGTATATCTTTATTCAACTACGTTCCATTAAAAATAAATATTTCTGCATTACTTACTGATCCCGTTGTAACGCTGCAGCCAGGTCACACTTCCTGTTATTAGTCGAGACTTGTGGTTTCTTTGAGCTTATTAAACTACAAGTCCCATCGTGCACTGCTTTCATCCTCTTGCCATGTGTCCCCTGCCCCGGCATTGGATGCTGTTGAAAAGGACTAGCTTACTACTGCCAGAATGTCATAGCGACAGCCCCCTAGTGGTCACAGGATGCGCTGACGACACTGGAGGGGGACCCTGCTACAGCTTGCGGTTATGTGACTTCATGATGCTCCGACACCACTGAAAGGGGAGAATGCGATCAATCACGTGGTCACGTGTCGGAGCGTCATCATTATCACACGAACTACAGAACTTCCGGAGTCAGTGGTGGCTTATAAAAATGAGTGAAACAGAGCCAGACTGGCTACATAAGTATATAGGTAAGTAGGGTCAATTTCTAGCTTTAATCAAATAGGCAATGATTTTTTTGGATAAGCCCTTTAACCTCTCCATTGAATTCACTGGGGAAAACCTGCAGCAAAAAAGCAGCGATTATGCAAATTCAATTGACGTGCTGCAGATTAAAAAAACGCACCGCAGATCAATTTCTGAGTGTTTTTTCCGCTCATTATTTATGCAGTGTCGATGAGATTTGTTCTGCTTCTACGGTATTATGCTGCAGATTTTCCACAACTAAATCCATTGCAAAAAATCCCCAGTATTTACGTGTAATGGTTGTTAGTGACCGTGGAGGCGGCTGGTTAGCGGTGGCAACTGTTATGAATTGATGACGTTTATGGGCTTCTGCATTGTTGACAAGCCATTTTCCATCTGTGAACTGGTTAGTCATCAGAAATAGCCGTGTAAGACTACAGTAGGCCAGCTCCTAAAAACGGATGATTATTTTAAACATTTCTCAATCTCCAGTGAAGCACAACTCCGAAAAAGCATCAAGTGTTAATTGCCGCCCCCTGTGCCTCTTCTGTATGGAAAAAATCTGTCTCATTCTTGACAACTCTAAGCAATTTTCCAGCCCTCCACACTAATATATTTGTATTTTTCATGTTTTTTTTTTATTTTTTTATAAACCTTTAGTCAATCTTAAATTGTAAAGACTAGAGTTTCTCATCTAAAAGAGTCAGGGACTGACAGGTAGACAAAAGGGATTCCGTCATTGTAAACCGGCAATTGATCCTACATTACTGAGTACACAGAAGGCATGTATGCCAAGGGATGTATTCAGAGTGCAGATGGCATTAACGGGTTTTACTTGTGTGTAGGATTTAGCTGCTGTATCTCTATTATAAAACAACATGGCTTCAGAAAAAGGATAGCGCAGAGTAAGTGTAATGCAAATATGTGACTAAAAGCCTATTGAGATGAAATCTGTGGCACTGCTAAGGTAAGTGACAGCTTGAGAGATAAACGACAGCATTGCTGCCCTCAATTATACCCGTCTAGATTGCATCTCGTTTCTTCTCAGGCCAGCAGCGCGTGCCAAAAACATGCCTCAAGTGGAAGCATTGTGAAGTGAGCGGAGCGGAAGCAGGTACATGAAATATATTAGGAGACACATCTGAATGGTTTTCACCCCAAAATCTTTTCAAACTTGATTTTCTTGCTAACAGTTGAATTTTTCAATCCCGATGCCATCACAAGAGGCCTATGGTACCTGGTGCCGATTCCAACTTACCCATCATCTTCCATGCATGTTGCTGCAGACTTCTTATATGGAGGAAATTGTCACGGACACTGGGTTTGTGGACCCACTAGGCCGCTCCGCCGTAGCGGGGAGGCAGCTGACCAGGTCACAGTCTATGTGAAAGTAAGATAGCAGACAGTAATGCTTAGGTACCTGAAATAGTCCGGACGGTGACTGTGGCTTCAGCACGGATGGAGGCAGGTGCGGAAAGTGGCGCCAGACGTGGCGGGCAGTATCCGATGAGCAGATGGCACTTGACGTGGCAGATGGCACTTTACGTGGCACTTTACGTGGCACTTTACGTGGCAGATGGCACTTGACGTGGCAGATGACACTTGAACACGGGTAGACACAGGAACAATGCGGAATACAGGAACGGTAACGGCACGGGTAACAGCTGGAACGGGAGACACTAAGGGACCATTTGCGAGACAGACAGGGAAAGACTAACAACGCTCAGGCAAGGATCAGAAGGGCTGGGGCATTCTTATAGAGCAGGGAATCATGTGGGTTAATGATCATTGTTTTCATGTGCGCGCGCTGGCCCTTTAAGAGCGGGCGCGAGCGTGCGCGCGCACCCTACGGGACACGGCCGGACGGAGCGGAAGTGAGCGCTGGCATCTCCTAGGAGGGAGACGGAGAGCGCTACAGAAATATACATTAACTTGATTCTCCCGTGTTACTTTTGATTCTAGCTGTGTATAAAGTATCCATTCTCCGGTGATCGGTGATACATATGGTACCGGGTACTTTTTGGACAATGGACCATGATATATTCAGTGGTCCGGTAGCATGTGATGAATTTAGTATCTAAGTTGGTGTAAAAATATGATGGTGGTTCTCTCAAAAATAAGGCATTATAATAATGCGTTAACCGTGGTAGTCCATGGGAGAAAACACTAGTTCTTGCCGGCGTGCGTATCAACTCCCCATAGAATTTAATTGAACCACTGGAGACAACCAAATGTAAACACTCTGTTTTTATGAAGATCCTATGACACAAACATTTAGCTGAAATACGGCCGTGAGGATGAGGTCTAACTTCTGTGCGAAAGGTCTCCTGAAATAATCTGACATAGGACAGTAGGTTCATATTACAGTACATCACCACGCATACATTTTACAGGATACGTTTTCACATTGCTTTACATGTTTTCTTCATTCATGCTTCAAAAGAATCCTTTGTTGCAATTCGATTCCTGCAAGCATGATGTCCAACAGATAAACTGATAGATGGCAAGAAGAAGAATATGGAGGTTTTCAGAAGCCACACCTTGGTTTGCCTGGAGACGTTCACTGTCACATAGTTTTTAGCTGTGCCTCATAACCAGGGGGCTATATTATAAATTGCATATGTTAGGTGAGCGGGTTGTGACTTGATGAGCATTGCAGTATAGTTTCTTATATTGTGCTCTTAAAGGGGTTGTCCGAGATAACATAATATTTTTAATAACACCTTTTAAATCATTTAAGTTATAAATATAAATACATTTGTAATATACTTACATTTTCCAAAGTGGCCCCGTTTCCAGATCCTGCCGTCGGGAACTTGATTGTTGATGTCTCTCTCTGCTCTGGCTCTGCCGCTTTGTTGATCTTGAATTCTTGCCGGGTATACGTGGTGTAAATCGGCTTGTTCTGTTGTAACACGCATGATCGGCCCCTGCTGTTATCTCGAGAACAGCAGTGACAGCGCATGCGCGTTACGGGATGTGAAGCAGAATAAGCCGATCTACACCATGTGACAAGTGACGTGTCGTATACCATCCGAGGTCTCTCTGGTACGAGACCATGTGATCGGGATACGACACGACATTGGAGGAGGCTGAAAAGGTGACGTCAGAGAAGGTCACCGGAAGGAAAAAGCAGCCAGAGCGGAGAACAGAAGCAAGATTGCACGTGTAAGTATATTATGCAATTTTTAATATGTGCAATGTGGTTTTAAATGTACTAAAAAAATAAATCTCGGACAACCCCTTTAACATTGGCACAGCCAGCAGCTAAGCAGTGATGCCAGTTTGTAAGAGTATAAGGGCATCTCCTTTAGAGTTAAATTCAGAACAATAAACCAGTGTGATCCATACAGATGCAGCTTGTTCTTCTTTTTATTATGTGGGTAACATGTTTGTTAAAAAGAATACATTCTCACTTTGTAAGATTTTTTTTAGAATTAATCCTATAGAGATAACTTACGTTTTCTCTGGTGTATGTATTAGTATTGCAATACTTTCCTTATGCCAAAGCTAAAAAAAAAACAGCGCAGAAGGTGCATAGCTAGAACAATTGAATGTTATTTTTACACTCAACACCATTGAAATTGCAACAACAAGAAGGAAAAGTTTTGGAACTGTGGAAATCACAGGATCGATAAACATGTTAATGATACGAAAATTATGAAAAAAATGGAAACAAAATGTTCCAAACATCTTGATTTAGTTAGTATCGATTTATGAGCGCCACGTGCAGAAATACTCGCCTTGGCATGCGCTCAATGAGGTGATTAATGGTTCTCTGAAGAAAGTTAATCCACGCTGAATGCACTTGGGCACCCAAATCATCAAGATTGGCTGCTGGCAGCTCTCTTTGCAATTGCTGACCAATGACGTCCCAGATGTGCTCGATGGAAGACAAGTCCGGAGGCACTGCAGGCCAGGGTAGCACATTAAAGCCATGCAGGCTGCTCAGAGTAACACGAGCAACATGCAACCTGGCGTTGTCCTGTTGAAAAATGTTTTCTGGAACACTTTGGAGAAATGGCCGTACCATTGGTTCCACGACCAAATCAATGTAACACCGAGCTGTTAGTGTACTTGAAATGAAGACTAGAGGTGTCCGGCTACTGTGCATTATTCCACCCCACACCATAATCCTGGGAGTAGGACCGGTGTGACGTTCCCTTGTGATGGCCTCTATTTATACCGTTGCCCACATGGTCTCCAGACCAATCTCAAAACAAAAGTGGGACTCATCGCTGAAGATGATAGACCTTCATTCCAGCCTCCATTGCTGTGCACCATGATAGCCTTTGAGAGCGGTGGCATGTGGTCAATGGAACACATCTGGCTCGTAGCCAAATGTCGTGCAAACACCTGATGGTTTATGTCGACATTGGTTGCCGCCTTAGGCTTGAGATGTGATGTCCAATTTCACTTGCAGTACAGAATAGATCACTACGCGCCATTCTTCCAATCAGCCGATCCATACGTGCAGAGGTTCGCCTCCGCGCACCTCTTGCTGTCACTCCCGTTTGTTGTTGTTCTCCCAACCTCTGGGACACGCACCGTTGAACAGGGCTGACATCTCGGCCTAGGCGCGTAGCGATCTGCCGGAGTGATAAACCAAGGTCTCTCAGTTCAAGGATTCTGTCCCTCTCACTTTGCGACAAGTGGCGATAACTGGCACGTCGATGAACAGGAGGCATTGCATGATCATCTCACAACACTTCATACGATTTTTCAGGTTTAATGTGGCTTAAAAAAACTTTGCTTTCAATCTGGCTTTTATGCCCCTCCACATGCCACAGATTGGAGCTAAGTGATTGAAGATTTCATCATTTGAAGATCTTCGCGTCACCTGCTACTTCTTCGATTTGCATACATTTATGGCTTGTCCTTCACGGTGTTGCAATTTCAATGCTGAGGAGTGTATTTATATTTCTAAGGCCTGATTCACACGAGCGCTGTGCATCTGGGACGTGAAAAACTGCAGTTTTTCACGTCCGAGGTGCATCTATGCTCAGCGCTGCGGGACGCGATGTTTCGCATCCACCATACTTGAGAGTCTATGGAGGGATGTGTGATGCGTGAACCGATAGGACATGTTCCGTTGAAACAATGACTGTGTGAATGGCCACATTGAATTACATAGGTCCATGGGACGGCCGCTGTTTCAACGGCCGTCCCACGGATGTTTAACACGTTCGTGTGAATCAGGCCTTAATAAAATATGTAGTATTCCTCAACACAATATAATTTTTTACAGATTAAAAAAAAGAAACAGCTAATACTTCTTTAATCTATGATAATTGGATCCATGTAAACGTTTTTATTGCATAGAACTACTTTTAGGTATTTCTGTGGGATTCTTCAATTCACGGCTTAATAATCTCATGTCCTCCTTAAAGGGTAACTAAACGTTCAACAAACTTCTGACATGTCATAGTGACGTGTCAGAAGTTTTGATTTGGTGTGAGCGCTGAGCCGCTTCGTTTCTGTTTGTTTTTTTTCCCGGAAATCAATGTAGCGGTGTACGGGCTCAATAGAAAGTCTACGAGCCCGTATGCCGCTGCATCAGCTTTTCGTAAAAAGCCAAACAGAAACAAAGCAGCTCACACGAGCACTACTGCCGATTTTGTTTTAGCGATTGGTGGGGGTCTCCGTGTTCGGACCCCCACCAATCAAAACTTCTGACATGTCACTATGACATGTAGGAAGTTTGTTGAATGTTTAGTTACCCTTTAAGTTTCCTATTGCGTTTTATCACCAAGGAGTCCTGCAATTGATTTAGCTTCTTGTTTGGCAGAACAAGGTAATATCAAAAGTTAAGCGTAGAATATATGTCTATGCAGAGCTTCACTATTGTATGGTAACATGGAGAGCCAATCACATAGCAGAAGGTAGCAATTGATGATGTAGCTGAAGAATCGCTGCCATCATCTCCGACCTTGTCTGCTTCACAGCTGTGTGAGCAGCTGACATCTCCAACCAGACAATCGTAGTACGTGTATTCACTGCTAAACCTCGTCGCGGTTATCTCTACAACGTTCTCCTGGCAAACCTTGCAGCTCCTCTGGAGAGCTTTACAGAATTTGCTTTTGCACACAGAACTGAGATGTTTTGCCTTTTCCTTGCAATGTGTATGTCATCGGAATTGGAGCAGTTCATCAAAAAAAGAGAGAAACCCCCCCAGAGCCTAAGCCCTTAATTTGAATAAATTTGTATTACAAAACTGCGTTGGATAAAGTCGTTTCCTCCAATAAACTTTCCCAACTAATGAATTTCTTCACTTTCTACCTAGCTGGTAAGAAAAGTGCTTGAGGCCACGAGTGTTTCCTGTGATAACTGCGTACCCCCTTATAGATTTTTCTGTGGTCTGTCTAAGCCAACGGCAAATTGTGATTTGCAATTAAATACAGCTATACGTACAACACGGGTCATTCAAAGCAGCGAGAAAATGGAATTCATTGCCCAAGACCGCTAAATTAAGCTGATTATGTGATCCAGGCAAAATGACCTCCTAACCTTTTAGCAGTCTCCACCCTGGGGGTTAATAAACTTCAATCACTTTCTCCGTCATTATTTGCTCCAGTCTGTCTCGGCTTAGACCGGGTTCCCTCGTTGGGTAAACGCTGCGCAATTTCTGCAACAGAATTATGTGCGGAAATTCCACATTTGCAGTGAATGAAATTTAGAAAAACGAATGCCCGATATGCGGAAAAAAAAATTATTGCGATGCGGAAAGAAAACTTTTATAAATTGACCGGTGCAGTTTTTAAATCCGTAGCGTCAATTTATGCTGCGTTTTCGTTGCTTTTCTGTTGCAGGTTTTCCCAATTGAATTCCATGGGAATGTAAAACTTGTAACAAATATCCAAATGTTGCGACTTTTGCGGCAGAAACGCGATTCCGTCGCAAAAATCGCAACTCTGGAAACTTTTTTTTTAACCCTTTAATGACCAGCCGATTTTAAAACGTAATGACCAAGGTATTTTTTTTACGTTTTTCCATCGTCGCATTCCAAGAGCTATAACTTTTTTTTATTTTTGCGTCTACATAGCTGTATAAGGTCTTGTTTTTTGCGGGACACATTGTATTTTTTAATAGCACCATTTTGGGGTACTTTTATAAACTTTTTTTTTGGGGGGGGAATAGAAAAAAAACAGACATTTCGCCACTCTTTTTTTGCATCCTAAATCAACTCCGTTTACCGTGTGGTATAAATAACACAATAACGTTATTCAGCGGGTTGTTACGATTGCAACGATACCAAATTTGTATAGATTTTGTTTTACTGCTTTTACACAGAGAAAACACTTTTTTTTTTCAAAATTATTTGTTTTTGTGTCTCCATATTTGAGGAGCCATAACTTTTTTATTGTTCCGCTCATACAATTGTATGAGGGCTTTTTTTTTTGCGGGGCGACTTGTAGTTTTTATTGGTACCATTTTGGAGTAGATGCAACTTTTTGATCACTTTTTATCACATTTTTTTTAAGTCAGTATTCACAGAAAACAGCAATCTTTCCATTGTTTCTTATTACATTTTTTACGGCGTTCACCATGCGGGTTAAATAATGTAATAGCTTTATAGTCGGGGTCATTACGGACGCGGCGATACCAAATATGTATAACTTTTTTACTTTATTTTGTTTTTTTCAATAGTAAAGCATTTTGTAAGGGGAAAAAGTGGGGTTTTTCTTTTTTCACTTTTTTTTTAAATTAACTTAAACTTTTTTTTTACTTTACTAGTCCCGCTAGTCCGACTTTAATATGTGATCATCCGATCGCTTTTATAATACATTGCAATACTTTTATATTGCAGTGTATTACTGCCTGTCAGTTTAAAACAATCATGCGTCTGTTAGGTCATGCCTCTTGGGATGATGTTTCATCCCATGTGATTGCCTGTAGCGGTCACATGGGATGAAACGTCATCCCAGGGGGCTGTCCTGGAAGAAGAAACACAGACTCCTGGGTAAGTATAAGATTTTATTTTTCCTCTGAGTTGCGTTTTTTGCGACGGATTTGTTGTGAATCCGCCGCAAAAAACGCAATTTGTTTTGTGTGTTTTACCTCCCTACTGAATTCAATGGGGAAAACCTGCAACAAATAAGCAGCGTTTACGCAAATACATTTGACATGCTGCGGAATAAAATTCCGCACCGCAGGTCAATTTCTGCTCCGTATTTACGCAGTGTGTGGGTCAGATTTGTTTTATCTCATCCACTTTGCTGCTACTGTATTTGTTGCGGTCACCGCATTTTAGAGGTTTCTAAACAGCTCCGGAATTTCAGACGTAATGGCAAGTGCAGGCGCTTTTCACTGCGTCCATTACAGACGTAATTGGAGCTTTTTTTCCATGGAGTCAATGGAAACCGGCTCCAATTACGTCTCAAGAAGTGACAGGCACTTCTTTGACGCGGGCGTCTTTTTTACGCGCCGTCTTTTGACAGCGGCGCGTAAAAAAAAAATGACCGTCGGCACAGTACATCGTAAAACCCATTCAAATGAATGGGCAGATGTGTGCCGACGCTTTGGAGCTGTATTTTCGGACGTAATTCGCGGCTAAAACGCCCGAATTACGTCCGTAAATAGGGTGTGTGAACCCATCCTAACAGCGACAGTGTGCATAGGGAACCGGGAGGAAATCCAGTGTTGCCGATCAGCGACCAATCGCCGCTGATTTGGGCAATTAACCCCTTAAATGTGGCGATCGCAATCGATCATCGCATTTGAGGGGTTTGTAGCACACCGGCAGCCCCCATGCAATCGTGGGGGTTGCCATGGCAACCGGGTCTGCCATGTATTGAAGCCTCTGGCTGGTCCTTATAGGCTTGCTGTCAGAGTGATTGCGACATCACACTGACAGTTGGAATACATGACACTACCTAGGTAGTGTCATGTATTCTAGCAACGGTCAGTGCAGCAGGTCAAAAAAAGAAAGTGTAAAAAGCAAAAAATAAAATTAATAAAAATGTTTTGTAAAAGTTTAAAAATAAAAATTATAAGTTACATAAACAAAAAATTATTTATAAGTCTTTGAAAACGTTCAAAAAGTACACGTATTTGGTATCACCGCGTTCATAGTGACCCAAACTATAAAACTATAATGTTATTTTTCCTTCACGGTGAACACCGCAAATTGTTTTTATGAAAAACTATGCCAGCATCGCTATTTTTGGTCACCTGCCCTCCCAAGATATAGAATAAAAAGTGATCAAAAAGTCGCATGTACCCCAAAATAGTATCAATAAAAACTAACACCCGTCCCGCAAAACACAAGTCTTTACACAGCTTTTTTTACTAAAAATAAAAAAGTTACGGCTCTCAGAATATGGTGACACAAAAAATAAATAATTTTATAAAAATGTGATTTTATTGTGCAAACGCTGCAAAACATAAAAAAAACTATATACATATGGTATCTCCGTAATCCTACCGACTTGCAGAATAAAGTAAAATTTTATTTATTGCGCACGATGATTGCGGTAAGAAATAATTAATTTAAAACGACAAAATCGCTGTTTTTTTGGTCTCCTTAGCGCTAATTTTTTTTTTTATAAAAAGTTGTATGTACCAATAACAAGTACAGCTCGTCCGCCAAATATATGCCCTCACACCGCTCAATTGACCAATAAATAAAAATGTTATGGCTCTCAGACTGTGGTGATACAAAAAAAATTTTTTTTTTTTTTAACAAATAGTCTTTTAGTCTAGTAAAAGTAGTAAAATATTTAAAAAAAGACTATATAAATTTGGTATCGCCATAATCGTCTTGAGACGCAGAATAAAAAGAATTTGTTGTTTTTACCGCACGGTGAAAGACGTAAAAACAAAACCCCAAAAACAATGGAGGAATCACAGTTTTTCCCAATTTCAGCCCGCAAAGAATTGTTTTTTCAGTTTCCCAGTATATTATATGGTACTTTAAATTAAAAAGCTATGACTCTTGGAAGGCGGGGAGTGAAAAACGAAAATGAAAAAGCAAAAAAGGATCAGTCTTGAAAGGGTTAATTAATTTCTAATAAAAAAAAAAACATTTATGACCACATATGGGGTATTTCCGTAATTGGGAGAAATTGCGTTACAAATGTTGGGCGGCTTTTTCTCTTTTATCCCTTGTGCAAGTTAAAAAATTTAACATTTTAGTGGACAAAAATGTTGATATTAATTTTCACGACCTAATTCCACTAAATTCTACAAAAAACCTGTGCGGTCAAAATGCTAACTATATCCCTAGAAAAATTCCTTGAGAGGTGTAGTTTCCAAAATGGGGTCACTTTTTGGGGGTTTCCACTGTTTTGGTCCTTCCAGGTCGTTGCAAACGAGACATCGCACCCAAAACTATTCCAGCAAAATCTGCGCTCAAATTCAAAATGCGCTCCTTCCCTTCTGAGCCCTGCTGTGGGTCCAAACATCAGTTTATGACCATATATTGGGTATTGCCGTAATCGGGAGAAATTGCTTTACAAATGTTGGGGTGCTTTTTCTCCTTTATTCCTTGTAAAAATGAAAAAATTCTGTTTTAGCAGAAAAAAGTTGATTTTTATCTTCACATACTAATTCCACTAAATTCTGCAAAAAACTGTGGGCTCAAAATGCTAACTATACCCCTAGAAAAACGCCTTGAGGGGTGTAGTTTCCAAAATGGGGACACTTTTTGGGGGTTTTGACCCCACAAGAACTCTTCAAACCTGACATGGTGCCTAAAATATAGTCTTAAAAAAAGGAGCCCCCAAAATCCTCTAGGTGCTCCTTTGCTTCTGAGGCCGCTGCTTCAGTCCAGTAGCACGCTAGGGTAACATGTGGGATATTTCTAAAAACTGCAGAATCTGGGCAATAAATATTGAGTTGCGTTTCTCTGGTAAAACCTTCTGTGTTACAGAGAAAAATGTATTACAAATTAATTTCCGCAAAAAAAGATAAAATTTGTAAATTTCCCCTCTACTTTGCTATAATTCCTGTGAAACGCCTAAAGGATTAAAATAATTTCTGAATGTGGTTTTGAATACTTTGAGGGGTGCAGTTTTCAAAATGGGGTGATTTATGGGGGTTTCTAATATATAAGGCCCTCAAAGCCACTTCACAACTGAATTGGCCCCTGTAAAAATAGCCTTTTGAAATTTTCTTGAAAATGTGATCAATTGCTGCTAAAGTTCTAAGCCTCGTAACGTCCTAGAAAAATAAAAGGACGTGAAAAAAACGATGCAAACATAAAGTAGACATATGGGTGATGTTAACTAGTAAATATTTTGTGTGGTATTACTATCTGTTTTACAAGTAGATACATTTAAATTTAGAAAAATGCTAATTTTTGCAAATTTTCTCTAAAATTTGACGTTTTTCACAAATAAATATTGAATTTATTGACCACATTTTTTAACTAACATAACGTACAACATGTCATGAGAAAACAATCACAGAATCGCTTGGATAGGTTAAAACATTCCCAAGTTATTACCACATAAAGTGACACATGGCAGATTTGAAAAAATCATCTGTGTCCACAAGGCCAAAACAGGCTGTGTCCTAAAGGGGTTAAGAACTGATGCAAAACACAAAGGTGGAAAGTATTGGACGGCATAATATTGACTTACCAGTAAAATGGCTCCATATTTCCTTTCCTTTTTCCATATTAATAGTTAATTAGTACATAAATTGCTATAAAGCTCCCGGGAACTGCTTGCTCCAGGATTTCGGTGGATGTAGGTTGTATATTTTGTTATGACCTTTCACTATATTTAGCAGACCGTCAGCAATATGGAATATTTTATCACATAGTTGGACCATGTGTAAATGTTAAAACAATTAAGCAAGATTTATTTAATTATTCTGGTTTATTAAAGAGCATTTCCATTAACAAATAAAAAAAAAATCTGCAGTAAATAGAAGTCCTTGATTTCTTAGTTGTATCTGATTCTTCAGAGACGTAGCCAGGCTTTCCTTTTCCCAGGGCAAAGATTCACTTCACTCACTGCTCTAAGGCCGGATTCACACGAGCGTGTGCGTTTTGCGCACTTAACAGCTCCGTGTGTCATCACCATATGATGCGCGGGTGCTTTGTTTTCGCGCAGCCGCCATCATTATGACACTCCGTTTGTATGTTTGTAAACAGAAAAGCACGTACTTTTCACTCCTGTTGTGCTTCCGTGTGGTGCGCGTGAAAATCACACGCGTTGCACGGACGTATATCACGTTCGTCTGAATAAGCCCTAACCCTGTATCTGAATAAATACTCTGAATAAGTGGATAATTGACGCTCCTGAAGCCACCACCACAGGCAGTGCTTTTTTTTCCGGTCTGGTTTTTGGCCGCGCCCCAAAAAAATGTGGCAAAAGCGCATTGTGTGAATACACCCTTAGAGATGCAATTTTGACTTTATTAGTTCTCACCCAGTTTTTCCAGAAACAAATATAACTTAGGGTATGTTCACACGGCCTATTTACGGACGTAATTCGGGCGTTTTTGCCCCGAATTACGTCTGAAAATAGCGCCTCAATAGCGCTGACAAACATCTGCCCATTGAAAGCAATGGGCAGACGTTTGTCTGTTCACACGAGGCGTATATTTACGCGCCGCTGTCAAATGACGGCGCGTAAATAGACGCCCGCGTAGAAGAAGTGACCTGTCACTTCTTTGGCCGTAATTGGAGCCGTTATTCATTGACTCCAATGAATAGCAGCGCTAATTACGGCCGTAATTGACGCGGCGTTCAAGCGCCTGCACATGCCGGTACGGCTGAAATTACGGGGATGTTTTCAGGCTGAAACATCCCCGTAATTTCAGCCGTTACGGACCCCCGCCGTGTGAACATACCCTAAAAGCTACCGAGAACTGTTAGGCTGGATTCACACGAGCATGTTCAGTCCGTAAAGGATGGAACGTATTTCGGCCGCAAGTCCCGGACCGAACACAGTGCAGGGAGCCGGGCTCCTAGCATCATAGTTTTGTACGACGCTAGGAGTCCCTGCCTCTCCGTGGAACTACTGTCCCGTAATGTAATCATGTTTTCAGTACGGGACAGTGGTTCCACGGAGAGGCAGGGACTCCTAGCGTCGTACATAACTATGATGCTAGGAGCCCAGCTCCATGCACTGTGTTCGGTCCGGGACTTGCGGCCGAAATACGTTCCGTCCTTTACGGACTGAACATGCTCGTGTGAATCCAGCCTTAACAGTTTACCAGCAGAGCATCACCAGGTTAGGGCCTGTTCACACCTGCATCTGTGTTTCCATTGGTCAGCTCTGTCGGAGGAGCAGAACAACAAAAAGATGGAAGCACCGGTTTCGTTGACTGATGGACACCATCGGCGCCCTGACGAAACCCATTGTCTTTAATGGGTTCCGTTGGGTTTTCGTTCACTCTAGTCATTTTTCATTATGTCATTATGTCATGCCTCCGTTTTTGTTTGTTTCTTTATATAGCAAGAATAACGTGGTCTGTTGCGCTATTTTGGATGGAAACCTAAAGGAAATTTTACAGGCCAGATTATCAACCAGTGGGATACATCAGAATTCATTAGGATCCGTCCGATCCATCATACCGGTCACGATTTAGTTAAAGGGGTGTTCCCACCTTAGACATTTATGGCATATTCACAGGATCCAGCTCTGGGACCCGCACCTAATCTTGCCTGGTGAGGTGGTTGCTGACCGCCGCGTCCTTGTGGGGATTTAATGGAGAGGGGGAAATAACACTTGAACAACAAGAACCAATGACAATAATGTGAACAGAGCCTACCATTTGTTTCCACCATCATATATAGTCTGCAGATTTATTTCTACAACGTGGGCCAGCACGGACCAGAATATTTTCTTGACTTTCATTGCGGATTATCTGTGAATAATGCCTTGGGGTTGCTGATGTGTCTTGTGTAAGCTTTTTCTGATGTTGGAGTTGAAAAGAACTTGCATTATTTCCTCTGCTATAGTCACATATATGTATAATACATATTAGGGGGAATATATCAACAGGTTTACCCCAGTTTTCTGGCAAAAAGAGTAGCAACATTTGGTACACGCCACTCCCCCTTCTCTTACTACTAAAAGTGGTAAGAAAAGGGGGAGTGACTCAGCCAAATGACAGATTTATCGTAGTTTACGCCACATACTGGCGTAAGTTAAGGCGCGGATCTACACCTCATATCAGGCATAAATTTGCAGTTCTGTTGCACGGACATCCAAAGATGCGCCAAAATTCTTAAGAAGTGTGCACCTTTTAATAGATTTGGAGCAATTTTTGGTGATGTAAATGAGTTTAAGACTGGCGTTTGAAAGGACGGTGTTTATATATTCCCCTGAATGTTCTCTACCTCGCCTATACCTTCATTGCTTGTGCTCGCGGTGTGTGGCGGCTGAAGGCCAGCTATCCAGCAGTGACAGTAATACAACCTGCATGATGTCTCTGACGGGATAAAGTATAAAACCTCTGATGTTGCGATGCTTTTCTAGTGGAGTACGCGGAAACCAAAACGCAGCAAGTTTCTCTTTCATTGTGAGTCACTGGAAGTATCAAATATCTTATTATTTCTTTTCAAACTTTTCAATTCTATAGAGTTCAAAATAGTGTCACTGCTGACTGGCCGAGAGGGATCACTGAGGGGAGTACTAGTACTAGTTAGTATATGGGTAATGCTCAGCAGGGTTTGCTGGGCACCCCCCATATATACTGGATCTGCCGACAAAAAATGATGGGGCCGATCTACTATTCAAAATGGGCCAGTATTCTGGCTCAAAGTCAGTCTGCGTTCTGGCGCACATTTGTTTAGTGTTTTAGACACTTTTTGTGCCTCGTGCAACAAAGGGGGTGTGGCTTAGTGGGAAAGTGGCATGGACTAAAATGTGATACATTGCGCCAACATTTGGGCATAAAAAAGTTGGTTTAAAGTACCAAACCAAGAGGTGGCATAAAGTTAGACAAAAGTGTCTACATGTGTGCCAAATTTATCACATATCTTAAGCCACTGTGATAAATTTGGTATATGTAGCCTAGTACTAAGCTCTCTAAATTAAAGGCAGTGAGTGTAAGGGTAGGTTCAATAGGAGGAATGCCTGCAGGCAAACAGAACCCTTTTTCCTGACTACCCAAATATTAATAGAAAATAAACTAGCAAATTTTATTAGGCTACGTATAGCAAATAACAGACCACATATATGTCAGTTTAAAATTATCACTGTCATGAGCCGAAGTGAAAGTGAAAGTAGCCAGCTAGAGGAGCTCGGCAAGGCATTCAAACGGCCAGAGTGAGTACTGACTGATGACACCAAGTCAGTTGCAAGGCAATAAGTCACACTTCAGTGAGTCAGGCAATGAATTCGGCTAGGACAGGTATTAAAAACAATTAGAGCCCCCCCGACATGTTTCACTAACTAGTAGCGTCCTCAGGGGTACACGGGGCTAATGGCGACGCGGCAAAAAAACAAATCCTCTTATGGGGATGTGGAGTGACGTAGATGGAGGGCGGGTGTGCAGACAGACCGCCAATGGGACAAGGCAAGACATAGCAGCCATCGGAGGAAGCGATCCAACCAATGGGGATCGCCATAGCAAGAGACCAATGGAAGGCATCGGGCAACGCAGGCGCACTGTCGGTATGGCCAGATTCGTTCACAGGGGATGCGCGTGCGCAATGACACACAACAAGGACTTAGAAAAAGGATGAGAGAAACAGAAATATGACACTGCAAGCGCCGTAACTGTCATTTCGGACTTAGTGCAGGCGCACTATCGACATTGGCATATTGGTCCAGGGGGAGACGCGCACGCGCAATGACGCATAACAAGGACTTAAAAGAATAGTGGAAGAAACAAAAGTATGACAGGTCGTACATATTAGTGCAGAGGAGATGCGCATGCGCAATGACGAATACCAGGGACTTAGAAAAATGATATATAAAACAAAACATATATGACAGGTCGGCGGTCGCTCCGTAGCTGTCAGTTGTAACTTAGTGCAGGGAACAGTAGTGTCCCCCGTCATGGAGTAGCAGTAGGTGCCCGGTTAGGACTGGAAAGACAGTCCAAGTCGGCACAACCGCACAGCACATCAGGAAAAGACCAATAGAGTATACTGTCAGGCAGGATATTAGAAATCGGCATCAGGGATGCCAATCCGAACCAGAGACACTGGAGATAGCTACCCCCCATCAAGGAATCCCATCATATGTCTATAGAAATGCAGTTATCCATAATGGGCACATCCAAATCCCCATCAGAACAAATATAGTTCCGAGAAATTAATAAATCCTAAATACATGAATGGATTTTGAATAGAGCAGTGCATGCATAATATATAATACCGGTCGCACATTAAAAAGAACATATATGGTCATAAATGGTAATTAAATAATTAAATTAAACCATGATATGTAGAAATAGGGGTCTAAGAATCAATATTACACCTAACTCTTACCGTGATAATACCGCCTTCACAAAGGGGTGGGAGGACCTCCTTACTGAGAGCTCCTTGCGGATGCTCCAGTATCTGTTGGAGTTTGAGAAACAGAACTATAGTAAAATCGGCGCTCAGCTTGAAAAAGAGATAGCGGACATACAGGTCTTTCAGTCTTGTCCTGAGTTTGGCGCCTCAGAGGCTAAACTGCAGAAAAACATTGAGAAATTACAGGGGGAGATTAAGGAACGTAAACATCGTAAATATATCCGTGATCGGAGGGACTTCGATATAGGTCAAATTTATACGTATAAAACACGCTTTGTTCCTACCCCTAAACGGACCACTGTGTATATTGATTTTTCCGAGTCGGATACTTCAGGCACTGAACTTTCTAGATCTACCAGTGACAGTCCTAGATTAGGTACCAAACGTAAGGTTAGGAACATTAGACCTGGTTTTTCAAAGAGAACACCTACCGTATCAAAACAGCCCCTCACTGAACCCCTGAGCAGAAATAGACCATGTCCACTTGCTGTCTCCAATTCTTCATCCATCTTATCTATACCTGTTCCCACATATACCCAAAGTGCCACAAGCATGATGGGCAATTCTCAGTTGCCTACCCCAAGCACGGTTCTGAATGGCGGCAATGGCACCAATACCACCATGGGCCCCTCTACCACATTCCCTTTTTTAGGACCACTCAATATGCATTGGGGACTCAAGTCATAACCCCTAGCATACCAGCTACCAATGGTGACAATATGCAAATATTCAATTTATCTTCACATGGATTGAATCCACATCAGCTGACCCTTCTACAAAAGGGACTCTCATATACCCCTGCACCTCCTTTTGACGAATTCACATGGGCAAAGGACATTAACCTTTTCGCCAGAAAATTGGCCCTACACAAGCATTTTAAGGGTTCCATAGAGGACGGAATTCGTCAGGATCGTCAGGAACAAAATACCATGAAGGCTCTTGAGAGTCTCCTTCACGAGAATCAATTTGGAGCCACTGAAGCGGTTGGTTCTTTCTCTTCGTTACGCCCCAAGTCCAAGCTCACTCCTCCCTTCTCCCAGTATGGACATATTGATGTCTTTGTTAAAATGGTCTGTAAAGACCTTAAGAAACTGAGAGGTGATAGATCTATGTCCTTTGGTAATCTTAGCAGTGATGAGAGGGTGGCATTGGATGATTTATGTGGTAATGCGGATTTGGTACTTAAACCCTCCGATAAAGGAGGTAATAGTGTAGTGATGGACCGTGTGGACTATACTGATATGGTCCATAGGCTGCTAGATGACCATACAACTTACGTTATCTTAAAAGCAACCCTACCACTAGCTACTTGTCAGAACTGTTTGATCTTCTCACCGATGCTAAGAGGAATAACCTTATCACCTTAGATGAATTTAAACGTCTATACAATCCTACTCCCACGCTTGCAACCTTTTATGCCCTACCAAAGGTTCATAAAAACAAGAGCCCTATCCCTGACAGACCTATAGTGTCGGGAAATGACAATCTTACACAGGGCATAAGTCTTTATGTGGACGAGATTCTGTCCCCTTTTGTTTCTGCTCTGTCTTCCCATCTTAGGGGCACTAAGGACACCGTCACCAGGATCCAGGAGATCAATGTTACCTCCACCACCCTGTTGGCGACCATAGACGTGGAGTCATTATATACTAACATTCAGCACGACCTAGGTCTCACTGCAGTAAAATATTTTTTGAGCACTAAAGGCACCCAATTTCATCGTCATAATAATTTCGTTCTGTCACTATTACGCTTTTTGCTCACTCATAATTTCTTCACTTTTGATGCCAAATATTATCATCAGATAAAAGGCACGGCCATGGGCACCGTTTGTGCACCTTCTTACGCCAACCTTTTCTTAGGTTGGTGGGAAGACACCATTGTTTTTTCCGACGATCTACTTTTCTTTACGTCACATATCTCCTTCTGGGGAAGATATATTGATGACATTCTCATCCTGTGGGATGGGGATGTCAACACCTTTACTGACTTCATGTCTATGCTCAACAACAATTCTATTGGTATGAAATTCACCTTCGATATAAATGATCGTGTGCTCTTGACCTTAAGATCTCTCTGGACCCTGTTGGCGGTGTCCAAACTGATATATTCCGTAAAGCTACGGCCACCAACAGTTTCCTGCACTGGAATAGCCATCACCCCCCTGCCCTCAAGAGAGGGATACCTATCGGTCAATATCTACGAGCCAAACGCAACTGTTCTGATGAGTCCTCTTTTCAGAGAGAGTGTGATGGTCTTTACCACAAATTCCTGGCACGGGGGTACCCCAAAAAGTGGCTTCATAGGGCTTATGCCAGGGCTAGGGCTTCTCATAGATCTGATCTTCTCTCTGATAGAAGTGCTGTATCCGCATTGCCATCATCGTCCAATGCCATTCGCTGCATTGGCACTTTCGACGTATGTTCCTCCCAGGTAGTTGGTGTTCTAAAGAAACATTGGTCTATCCTCACTGCTGACCCCGATCTAATGGAGGTCATCCCTGCCAACCCTGCCATTATATCGTAGGGGCAAAAATCTTCGTGATTTTTTGGTGCACAGCCATTATTCCCCTACCTCTTCCAATACATCATCCACTTGGCTGAAATCACCTGTCACTGGCTTCCATCCCTGTGGCAGGTGTTCTTTTTGTCCCCTGATGCCTAGGGTTAGAAGTTTCACTAACCCCTTAGATAATAGACTATTTCATATTAAGCAGTTCCTTAATTGCCAAAGTAGCGGGATCATTTATCTAGCCAAATGCCCCTGTCCGAAATTATATGTCGGTAAGACTCTGCAGGAACTGAGGAGGAGAGTATCTAGACATCTCAGTACCATCAACCTTAAGGAGGATACCACTCTCTCTAGACACATGCACAGGTTTCATCCCGATAACCCCAAGTTACTCCAATTTTGGGGCATTGAACAACTAAAATTGGGACCCAGGGCTGGCAATTTAGACCGCAAACTCCTACAGGAAGAAGCGCGTTGGATCCATCGTCTTGGCACTATGACCCCTCAGGGACTGAATGAGGGTTTCACTTATAGTGCCTTTCTTTGATTCGTCCGGCATTTCCCTCTACGTTCTGTATGGATGTCTCGATTTTTTGTATCGTCTGTACCTTTGTATGATCAGTTGGCTTTTAGCCTATTTAAATCGCCTCATTTATGTGTGGTACGGCCTCTCCTAATAGAGCCACTCTATTTCTACATATCATGGTTTAATTTAATTATTTAATTACCATTTATGACCATATATGTTCTTTTTAATGTGCGACCGGTATTATGTATTATGCATGCACTGCTCTATTCAAAATCCATTCATGTATTTAGGATTTATTAATTTCTCGGAACTATATTTGTTCTGATGGGGATTTGGATGTGCCCATTATGGATAACTGCATTTCTATAGACATATGTTGGGATTCCTTGATGGGGGGTAGCTATCTCCAGTGTCTCTGGTTCGGATTGGCATCCCTGATGCCGATTTCTAATATCCTGCCTGACAGTATACTCTATTGGTCTTTTCCTGATGTGCTGTGCGGTTGTGCCGACTTGGACTGTCTTTCCAGTCCTAACCGGGCACCTACTGCTACTCCATGACGGGGGACACTACTGTTCCCTGCACTAAGTTACAACTGACAGCTACGGAGCGACCGCCGACCTGTCATATATGTTTTGTTTTATATATCATTTTTCTAAGTCCCTGGTATTCGTCATTGCGCATGCGCATCTCCTCTGCACTAATATGTACGACCTGTCATACTTTTGTTTCTTCCACTATTCTTTTAAGTCCTTGTTATGCGTCATTGCGCGTGCGCGTCTCCCCCTGGACCAATATGCCAATGTCGATAGTGCGCCTGCACTAAGTCCGAAATGACAGTTACGGCGCTTGCAGTGTCATATTTCTGTTTCTCTCATCCTTTTTCTAAGTCCTTGTTGTGTGTCATTGCGCACGCGCATCCCCTGTGAACGAATCTGGCCATACCGACAGTGCGCCTGCGTTGCCCGATGCCTTCCATTGGTCTCTTGCTATGGCGATCCCCATTGGTTGGATCGCTTCCTCCGATGGCTGCTATGTCTTGCCTTGTCCCATTGGCGGTCTGTCTGCACACCCGCCCTCCATCTACGTCACTCCACATCCCCATAAGAGGATTTGTTTTTTTGCCGCGTCGCCATTAGCCCCGTGTACCCCTGAGGACGCTACTAGTTAGTGAAACATGTCGGGGGGGCTCTAATTGTTTTTAATACCTGTCCTAGCCGAATTCATTGCCTGACTCACTGAAGTGTGACTTATTGCCTTGCAACTGACTTGGTGTCATCAGTCAGTACTCACTCTGGCCGTTTGAATGCCTTGCCGAGCTCCTCTAGCTGGCTACTTTCACTTTCACTTCGGCTCATGACAGTGATAATTTTAAACTGACATATATGTGGTCTGTTATTTGCTATACGTAGCCTAATAAAATTTGCTAGTTTATTTTCTATTAATATTTGGGTAGTCAGGAAAAAGGGTTCTGTTTGCCTGCAGGCATTCCTCCTATTGTCCATATATATTGTACCTGCTGACTGCCCAGGGTCATAATTGTTTTCTGTCAAGGGTAGGTTCACACACAAACTCAATAACGTCTGAAAATACGGAGCTGTTTTCAAGGGAAAACAGCTCCTGATTTTCATAAATTTTTTAAGCCACTCGCGATTTTCGCAGCGTTTTAAACGGCTTTATTTTGGAGCTGTTTTCCATTGAATCAATGAAAAACGGCTTCAAAAACGTCCCAATTAGTGACATGCACTTATTTTTCGCGGCCCTTATTTTAAAAAAACGGCCCGTCGTAGCAGAACGCCATTTCCCCATTGAAATCAATGGGCAGATGTTTGGAGGCGTTCTGCTTTCGATTTTTCGGCCCGAAAAACGTCCGAAATGGTACATTCACATAGGGTGGATGTGCTGCGTAAAAACACACAATGTATCCGCCTTGGGCGCTGCAGTGAATTCCGTCCCAATTTTTTCAGCTGGAATGTCCACTGCGGAGAACTGCACGTAAAAAAATAATAAAAACATTTCATGCGTACCTATAGCCATGGTGACGCGTTCCTCTGCTGTCCTTCAGCACTGCCTCCTGGGATGACGTTTCATTCCATCTGACTGCTGCAGCCTGTGATTGGAAAGTATAATATATTTTTTCTGAGTTGATATTGTGGCGGAATCGCAACTATTCTGCTGCAAAAAATCGTAACATCTGCTATTTGTTTACCTTCTCATTGATTTCATTGGGGAAAACCCGCAACAGAAAAGCAGCGATTACGCAAATACAATTTGAAAAGCTTTGGATTCAAAAAAGCTAAATCTCTTGCGGAGAATTCGCAGTATTTACGCTACTTGTGAACCCGGCTTTAATTTGTATGGACAGGTTAAGGTCTCATATACATGATATACTCTTATTACTGCTCTGCACAACGTACAAGTTGTACGGAGCAGTAATATGGCACCCATAGACTTCTATGGGGCCCTACTGTTCCTTCATATGTCTCTGATTTCATGAGTAAATCCGACAGAAAAAAAGGCTCAGCTCATTAAACCCCTTATTATAGAGCTATTCTCTCCTGGTAGCATTGCTTCTAGATGAGAATAACCCTGTAATACGGCTTCATACAGAGCCACATACAGTGACACGCAGAGTACCTACAGCTCCATACTACCAAGTCGCAGGGTCTCGGTGTGCCTCCATATAGAATCCTGCACATGACGCTCCCTATATAGCTATGTGTTTTTTCTTCAGAAAATACTATCTAAGGCCCCATGCACACGACCATCATTTCTATGGCCCCCGGACACCTTCCTTTATATTTACGAGTAAGTGTCCAGGCCGTAGAAATGACCCGCACAAAATAGAACACGTCCAATTTTTTGCATTTGCGGACCGTGCTCCTATACTTTATAATGGGAGCACAGCCCGCAAATGCGGTTGACAGTCTGCGGCTGTCCGTGCCCGTAATCACGGACCATGCACACGGCTACAGCTGTGTGCATAAGGCCTTACACAGCTATTTGACTCAATGTATAAGTCTAGCAGTGCTCTGGAGGTAAACACCGCAGAACAAATATCTGTCCTAGACTCCAGGCTTGCTATTTATTAACTATAGTGTTTCTCTTCACTGACAGCATGTAGAGATCTTGAAAATGGTAAGGAATTGAAACACAAACTTTAACCCCTTCCCGACATTTGCCGTACATGTACGTCATGGAAAGCATTGACTTCCCGCATCTTGCCGTACATGTACGTCAAATGCAGAAGGGGTTACCGTATCAAAAATAAAAGTTTTAAAGTAAAGATGGCTGCTGTTCATAACAGCAGGACATCTGTACACGATGCCCAGGGGGGTGTCGCCTCCCCCCCGCATCGGCGATCGCCGCCATTGGCCGTTCAATTCAGACCGGCCAATTGCGGCTGTTTGCGGCTTTTGCCAATCACTGTGCCACAGGGCACAGTGATATGGTGGTGATTGGTGCTGTCTAGGACAGCACCAATGACTACCATGTTCCATGTAAAAAATGGCGGTGATGCCAGCCCCCAGATCGCTATGGTTGGTCGGTCAGCACCGACCGACCAATCGCAGCCATGGCGGGTGTTTGAAACACCCTACACCAGCCCTGCCCACCTCATTCCGGTTAGGAACGGTGAGCAGAGCTGGTGTGACCGTCTGTGAAGCCAACTTACCGAATCTGAGGCCTTCTGTGCTGCGATCCTGCTGTGACGTCTTCATCCGACTGCTTCCTGCAGAAGAGTGAACCGTCATCATCATCAACTGTGCTGCTGCTGATTTTTTTTTTTTTTAGCAGCAGCACTTGTTTTTTTTCCTAAACTTCTTATCCCTGTACCCTCCCCCCCCATCCCACCCTCCCCATCTTTCCCTTTTTACGTCCTGCGGCCGCCGAGTGCGGATCAGTGACCGCCATCACTGACCGCCAATTTTTGGCACAGGACTTCCTTTTTTTTTGTAATTTGCACCTCCCTGTGTGCGCCCTGCGGCCACTGAGTGCTGATCAGTGACCGCCATCACTGATCAGCATCCGTGGTAATTTTTTTTATTTTTTGGCCTTTTTTATTACTGCACCTTTTTTTTGCGTGCGCCCTGCGGCTACTGAGTGCTGAGTCTAATAATCAGCCTCAGTGGTAATTTGTTTACGCAGGTTTTTTTTTGGCCTTTTTTTCTTCATTTTATAAAACTGTAAAAAAAAAAGACTAGCATTAGAGTAGCGGACGTTTACTGACGTCCGTTTTGTAAAAAAAGATATATAGCAGAAGTTCTAGCTATATATTTTTTTATACAGTTTGAATAAATTGACTTCTTATAGTTAGCGTCCATTTAGTGACGGACATTTAGTTCGTTCACTAAATTTTTGATAGCGTAGCGACAGTTAGTATAAATTTATAGCGTTATAGTCAGCGTCCGTTTAGTGACGGACATTCAGTTTTTTTTAACTGAAGTTCGTTCACTAAATTTTTGATAGCGTAGCGACAGTTAGTATAAATTTACATCTTATAGTCAGCATCCGTTTAGTGA
Organism: Rhinoderma darwinii; assembly: GCF_050947455.1. Classification (NCBI taxonomy): domain Eukaryota; kingdom Metazoa; phylum Chordata; class Amphibia; order Anura; family Rhinodermatidae; genus Rhinoderma; species Rhinoderma darwinii. Next base: position 128,012,683 of record NC_134690.1, on the reverse strand, counting down.
CGGACATTCAGTTTTTTTTTAACTGAAGTTCGTTCACTAAATTTTTGATAGCGTAGCGACAGTTAGTATAAATTTATAGCGTTATAGTCAGTGTCCGTTTAGTGACGAACATTCAGTTTTTTTTAACTGAAGTTCGTTCACTAAATTTTTGATAGCGTAGCGACAGTTAGTATAAATTTATAGCGTTATAGTCAGCGTCCGTTTAGTGACGGACATTCAGTTTTTTTAACTGAAGTTTGTTCACTAAATTTTTGATAGCGTAGCGACAGTTTTAGTATAAATTTACATCTTATAGTCAGCGTCCATTTAGTGACGGACATTCAGTTTTTTTTTAACTGAAGTTCGTTCACTAAATTTTTGATAGCGTAGCGACAGTTAGTATAAATTTATAGCGTTATAGTCAGCGTCCGTTTAGTGACGAACATTCAGTTTTTTTTAACTGAAGTTTGTTCACTAAATTTTTGATAGCGTAGCGACAGTTTTAGTATAAATTTACATCTTATAGTCAGCGTCCATTTAGTGACATACATTCAGTTTTTTTTAACTGAAATTTGTTCACTAAATTTCTGATAGCGTAGCGACACAGTTGTAGCTCAGTTTTTTTTACAGTTCTATATTGAACGTTCAATAAATTTCTTTCTCCTAAATTTTTCTTATTCTTCTCTTCTTTTTCTTTTTTTTTTCCTATAAATTTCATATTACACGTGTAAAAGCACAACATACAAAACCACCTCTATAAAGAGTATTACACGTGTTGAAGCACTACATACCCCCCTAATAAAAATGGCCCAATCATCTCAAAGGCTCTACTCCGCTGAGGAGGCATACGCCATCCTGGCCTCTGACACTGAATCGGCCAGCGAGGGAGAAGAGGAAATTGCCCCATTCATCTTGACCTCATCATCCTCATCCAGTGATGAGGAACCCCCGCAAAGACGCCCCAGGACATCAGCTGAGGCAACCCCCCAAATGAGCGATACCCTGTGGAACCCACCCCCTGATAATTATGAGCCTCACATTCCAGATTTCACAGGGAGCTCTGGAATTCTATTTGAGACTGTAGGCCTCGCAGAAATTCACTATTTCAATCTGTTTTTCACTGAGGATTTTGTTAATGTAATGGCGGCCCAAACAAATTTATATGCCCAACAATTTTTAGCCCAAAACCCCACGTCATCATTTGCTAGGTGGACCCCCATAGAGGCAGCGGAGATGATGAAATTTTGGGGCCTTGTCCTACATATGGGCCTAGTAAAAAAACCAGAGATTAGGCAATACTGGAGTGCGGACATTTTATACAGCACCCCATTATACCACATGGCAATGACCCGGGCACGATTTGAAATTATTCTGAAATTTTTGCATTATAATGATAATGCACAGTGCCCGCCCCGTGATGACCCCACATACGACCGCCTATTCAAAATCAGGCCAATGATTGATTATTTCTGCACCAAATTTCAGGAAGTGTACACCCCCGAAAAGAACATAGCAATAGACGAGTCCCTTGTACATTTTAAGGGGAGACTAAAATTCCGCCAATACCTGCCAAGCAAGAGGGCGAGGTATGGAATTAAAATGTACAAGCTGTGCGAGAGCAGCTCAGGGTACACCTACAGGTTTCGGGTTTATGAAGGGAAGGACACCAGGATAGAACCTCCAGAATGCCCCCCTGTCCTGGGAGTTAGTGGAAAAATAGTGTGGGACTTGATGCACCCACTGCTGGACCAGGGTTATCACCTTTACGTGGATAACTTCTATACCAGCATCCCACTATTTAAATGCCTCTCCACCAGAAGTACTGTAGCATGCGGCACCGTGCGCAAAAATCAGAGAGGCCTCTCTAAAAATCTGATTGGGCAACCCCTAAGAAAAGGAGAAAGCAGGGCACTACACAGCGATAACTTGTTGCTGGTCAAGTATAAGGACAAGAGGGACGTCCTTATGTTGACCACAATACACGGTAGTGGCATCACCCCTGTCCCTGTCCGAGGTAGCACCACAATGACCCCCAAGCCAGACTGCATCCTCGGCTACAATAAGTACATGGGAGGTGTTGATCTCTCTGATCAAGTACTGAAGCCGTACAGTGCCATGCGTAAAACAAAGACGTGGTACAAAAAGCTGGCCGTGCACGTGGTACAGATGGCATTGTATAACGCTTACGTGCTATACCGATGTGCAGGCCGGACAGGGACATTCCTTCAGTTTCAAGAAGCGGTTATCAAGGCCCTTGTATTTGGGGACCAGGAAGGGGAGAGCCCCAGTACTTCTAGAAGCGATGGTCCACGTATTGTACCAGGGCAACACTTTCCTGGCGAAATCCCCCCCACTGGTAAAAAGGGAAGGAGCCAAAAAAGGTGTAAAGTGTGTTACAACAGAGGGAGAAGACGAGACACAACTTATCATTGTGAAACCTGTCCCGACAAACCTGGCCTGTGCATAAAAGAGTGCTTCAAAGTTTATCACACATCCATGGATTTTAATTGAAACATTTTTTTAAATGCTCACTATACCCTTAGATAATTTACTCAAGGGGTGTAGTTTCCAAAATGGGGTCACTTGTGGGGGGTTTCCACTGTTTTGACCCCTCAGGGGCTTTGCAAATGCGACATGGCCACCGCAAACCATTCCAGTTACATTTGAACTCCAAATGGTGTTCTTTCCCTTCTGAGCCCTGCCGTGTGTCCAAACAGCCGTTTATGACCACATGTGGGGTACTGTTTTACTCAGGATAAACTGCTCTACAAATGTTGTGGTGCTTTTTCTCCTTTAGTCCTTGTGGGAATGAAAAAAAATTTTGCTAAACCTACGTTTTATTGGTTAAAATTTACATTTTCATTTTCACGGCCTACTTCCAATAAATTCTGCAAAAAGCCTGTGGGGTCAAAATGCTCACTATACCCCTAGATAATTTACTCAAGGGGTGTAGTTTCCAAAATGGGGTCACTTGTGGGGGGGTTCTACTGTTTTGACCCCTCAGGGGCTTTGCAAATGCGACATGGCCACCGCAAACCATTCCAGTTACATTTGAACTCCAAATGGTGTTCTTTCCCTTCTGAGCCCTGCCGTGTGTCCAAACAGCCGTTTATGACCACATGTGGGGTACTGTTTTACTCAGGATAAACTGCTCTACAAATGTTGTGGTGCTTTTTCTCCTTTAGTCCTTGTGGGAATGAAAAAAAATTTTGCTAAACCTACGTTTTATTGGTTAAAATTTACATTTTCATTTTCACGGCCTACTTCCAATAAATTCTGCAAAAAGCCTGTGGGGTCAAAATGCTCACTATACCCCTAGATAATTTACTCAAGGGGTGTAGTTTCCAAAATGGGGTCACTTGTGGGGGGGTTCTACTGTTTTGACCCCTCAGGGGCTTTGCAAATGCGACATGGCCACCGCAAACCATTCCAGTTACATTTGAACTCCAAATGGTGTTCTTTCCCTTCTGAGCCCTGCCGTGTGTCCAAACAGCCGTTTATGACCACATGTGGGGTACTGTTTTACTCAGGATAAACTGCTCTACAAATGTTGTGGTGCTTTTTCTCCTTTAGTCCTTGTGGGAATGAAAAAAAATTTTGCTAAACCTACGTTTTATTGGTTAAAATTTACATTTTCATTTTCACGGCCTACTTCCAATAAATTCTGCAAAAAGCCTGTGGGGTCAAAATGCTCACTATACCCCTAGATAATTTACTCAAGGGGTGTAGTTTCCAAAATGGGGTCACTTGTGGGGGGGTTCCACTGTTTTGACCCCTCAGGGGCTTTGCAAATGCGACATGGCCACCGCAAACCACTCCAGTTACATTTGAACTCCAAATGGTGTTCTTTCCCTTCTGAGCCCTGCCGTGTGTCCAAACAGCCGTTTATGACCACATGTGGGGTACTGTTTTACTCAGGATAAACTGCTCTACAAATGTTGTGGTGCTTTTTCTCCTTTAGTCCTTGTGGGAATGAAAAAAAATTTTGCTAAACCTACGTTTTATTGGTTAAAATTTACATTTTCATTTTCACGGCCTACTTCCAATAAATTCTGCAAAAAGCCTGTGGGGTCAAAATGCTCACTATACCCCTAGATAATTTCCTCAAGGGGTGTAGTTTCCAAAATGGGGTCACTTGTGAGGGGTTTCCACTGTTTTGTGCCCTCAGGGGCTTTGCAAATGCGACATGGCCTCCGCAAACCATTCCTGCTAAATTTGAGCTCCAAAAGCCAAATGGGGTTCCTTCCCTTCTAAGCCCTGCCGTGTGTCCAAACAGCAGTCTATGATCAAATGTGGGGTACTGTTTTACTCGGGACAAACTGCTCTACAAATGTTGTGGTGCTTTTTCTCTTTTAGTCCTTGTGGAAATGAAAAAAAATGAGCTAAACCTACGTTTTATTGGGAAAAATGTAGATTTTCATTTTCACATCCTACTTCCAATAATTTCTGCAAAAAATTTGTGGGGTCAAAATGCTCACTATACCCCTAGATAATTTCCTCAAGGGGTGTAGTTTCCAAAATGGGGTCACTTGTGGGGGGTTTCCACTGTTTTGTGCCCTCAGGGGCTTTGCAAATGCGACATGGCATCCGCAAACCATTCCTGCTAAATTTGAGCTCCAAAAGCCAAATGGGGTTCCTTCCCTTCTAAGCCCTGCCGTGTGTCCAAACAGCAGTCTATGATCAAATGTGGGGTACTGTTTTACTCGGGACAAACTGCTCTACAAATGTTGTGGTGCTTTTTCTCTTTTAGTCCATGTGGAAATGAAAAAAAATGAGCTAAACCTACGTTTTATTGGGAAAAATGTAGATTTTCATTTTCACATCCTACTTCCAATAATTTCTGCAAAAAATTTGTGGGGTCAAAATGCTCACTATACCCCTAGATAATTTCCTCAAGGGGTGTAGTTTCCAAAATGGGGTCACTTGTGGGGGGTTTCCACTGTTTTGTGCCCTCAGGGGCTTTGCAAATGCGACATGGCATCCGCAAACCATTCCTGCTAAATTTGAGCTCCAAAAGCCAAATGGGGTTCCTTCCCTTCTAAGCCCTGCCGTGTGTCCAAACAGCAGTCTATGATCAAATGTGGGGTACTGTTTTACTCGGGACAAACTGCTCTACAAATGTTGTGGTGCTTTTTCTCTTTTAGTCCTTGTGGAAATGAAAAAAAATGAGCTAAACCTACGTTTTATTGGGAAAAATGTAGATTTTCATTTTCACATCCTACTTCCAATAATTTCTGCAAAAAATTTGTGGGGTCAAAATGCTCACTATACCCCTAGATAATTTCCTCAAGGGGTGTAGTTTCCAAAATGGGGTCACTTGTGGGGGGTTTCCACTGTTTTGTGCCCTCAGGGGCTTTGCAAATGCGACATGGCATCCGCAAACCATTCCTGCTAAATTTGAGCTCCAAAAGCCAAATGGGGTTCCTTCCCTTCTAAGCCCTGCCGTGTGTCCAAACAGCAGTCTATGATCAAATGTGGGGTACTGTTTTACTCGGGACAAACTGCTCTACAAATGTTGTGGTGCTTTTTCTCTTTTAGTCCTTGTGGAAATGAAAAAAAATGAGCTAAACCTACGTTTTATTGGGAAAAATGTAGATTTTCATTTTCACATCCTACTTCCAATAATTTCTGCAAAAAATTTGTGGGGTCAAAATGCTCACTATACCCCTAGATAATTTCCTCAAGGGGTGTAGTTTCCAAAATGGGGTCACTTGTTGGGGGTTTCCACTGTTTTGTGCCCTCAGGGGCTTTGCAAATGCGACATGGCATCCGCAAACCATTCCTGCTAAATTTGAGCTCCAAAAGCCAAATGGGGTTCCTTCACTTCTAAGCCCTGCCGTGTGTCCAAACAGCAGTCTATGATCAAATGTGGGGTACTGTTTTACTCGGGACAAACTGCTCTACAAATGTTGTGGTGCTTTTTCTCTTTTAGACCTTGTGAAAATGAAAAAAAATTAGCTAAACCTACGTTTTATTGGGAAAAATGTAGATTTTCATTTTTCACATCCTACTTCCAATAATTTCTGCAAAAAATCTGTGGGGTCAAAATGCTCACTATACCCCTAGATAATTTCCTCAAGGGGTGTAGTTTCCAAAATGGGGTCACTTGTGGGGGGTTTCCACTGTTTTGTGCCCTCAGGGGCTTTGCAAATGTGACATGGCCTCCGCAAACCATTCCTGCTAAATTTGAGCTCCAAAAGCCAAATGGGGTTCCTTCCCTTCTAAGCCCTGCCATGTGTCCAAACAGCAGTCTATGATCAAATGTGGGGTACTGTTTTACTCGGGACAAACTGCTCTACAAATGTTGTGGTGCTTTTTCTCTTTTAGTCCTTGTGGAAATGAAAAAAAAATGAGCTAAACCTACGTTTTATTGTGAAAAATGTAGATTTTCATTTTCACATCCTACTTCCAATAATTTCTGCAAAAAACCTGTGGGGTCAAAATGCTCACTATACCCCTAGATAATTTCCTCAAGGGGTGTAGTTTCCAAAATGGGGTCACTTGTGGGCGGTTTCCACTGTTTTGGCACCGCAAGAGTCCTTCAAACCGGATATGGTGCCTAAAATATATTGTAATAAAAACAAGGCCCCAAAATCCTCAAGGTGCTCCTTTGCTTCGGAGGCCTGTGTTTCAGTCCATAAGCACGCTAGGGCGACATGTGGGATATTTCTAAAAACTGCAGAATCTGGGCAATAAATATTGAGTTGCATTTTTCTGGTGAAACTTTCTGTGTTACACAAAAAATGGATTCAAAATGAATTTCTGCAAAAAAAAACGAAATTTATAAATTTCCCCTCTATATTGCTTTCATTCCTGTGAAACGTCTAAAGGGTTAAAACACTTTCTGAATGCTGTTTTGAATACTTTGAGGGGTGCAGTTTTTAAAATGGGGTGACTTTTTGGGGGTTTCTAATATATAAGGCCCTCAAAGCCACTTCAGAACTGAACTGGCCCCTGTAAAAATAGCCTTTTGAAATTTTCTTGAAAATGTGAGAAATTGCTGCTAAAGTTCTAAGCCTTGTAACGTCCTAGAAAAATAAAAGGATGTTCAAAAAACGATGCCAAACTAAAGTAGACACATGGGGGATGTTAATTAGCAACAATTTTGTGTGTTATAACTGCCTGTCTTACAAGCAGATACATTTAAATTGATAAAAATGCTATTTTTTGCAATTTTTCACTATATTTTGGTGTTTTTCACAATTAAATACTGAATGTATCGGGCAAATTTTGCCAGTAACATAAAGTCCAATGTGTCACGAGAAAACAATCTCAGAATCGCTTGGATAGGTACAAGCATTCCGACGTTATTACCACATAAAGTGAAACATGTCAGATTTGAAAAATGAGGCTTGGTCAGGAAGGTCAAAAGTGGCTAAAGAGGGAAGGGGTTAATAAAAGGTCATGCATATTTCCACTTTACAAGGATTACATTTACACATTTAGGTTGGGTTCCCAAACTGTTCCCACAAAGTTGGAAGCAACAATTGTCCAAAATGTCGTGATATACTGAAGCATGAAGATTTCTCTTTACTGGAACTGAGGGGCCTAGGCCAACCCCTGAAAAATAACCCCATAGCATTATCCCTCCACCACGAAACGTTTCAGGTGGCACAATGCAGTCAGGCCGGTAACGTTCTCCTGATATTCGCCAAACCCAGGCTCGTCCATCAGACTGTCAGATAGAATACCGTGATTTATCACTCCACAGAACACGTTTCCACTGCTCCAGGTACAGTGGCGGCGGCTTTACACCACTCCATCCGACGCTTGGTCTTGGTGATGTAAGGCTGGCATGCAGCTGCTCGGCCATGGAAACCCATGCCATGAAGCTCTCGAGGAGGTTTGGAACTTTGCAGTTATTGAGTCATCAGAACGCTGGCGACTTTTATGCACTATGCACCTCGGCGTCTCTACTCTGTTATTTTACGTGGTCTGCCATATCGTGGCTGTTAAGAAGAGAGACAAAATGGAGTGAGAAACCAGTGTCTAGCCTTTCAAGTGTTTGTTTGACCAGCTTATTGGTGTATTTTGAAATCCGTTGTTTTGTCTTTACCTTCCTCTTTGCTGCAAACCGTCTCCTGTCTGACTTGTTCCTGTGACCGTCTTGTTGTCAAACTTGCCATAAATCGTTAGTAATTAGGTAACTTCCCTCTTTGTATTTCTTGTGTCAAAACTATTGGCTTACAGCCTATATTTCATGTATACAAATCCTTATCACTTGTTATATACCTTGCTTGTGATCCTTCCATGCATTGTAGATCAATAAACTATGTACGGTACCTACAAAGCCAGAAATCGGGTGTCTCTTGTTCCTGTTTGAGTCTCAACTCTTTACTGTGGTTCCTAAACTCTAACACTTTACAATAATACCCCTCACGGTTAATCGTGGAATATCTAGGGGGGGGGGATGTCACAAACTGACTCGTAGCAATGGTGGCATCTATTACAGTACCACGCTGGTATTCAGTGAGCTCTTTAGTAAAACCCATTCTTTCACAAATGTTTGTATAGGCGACTGCATGGCGAGGCGCTGAATTTTATACACCTGTGGCAATGCAACTGAATGAAACACCTGAATTCAATGATTAAGAGGTGTGTCCCAATACTTTTGTCCATATACTGTGTGTGTGTGTATATATATATATATATATATATATATATATATAGAACGCTGCAACGTTTGCATGTCGCTGGATGGCGTATTCATGAACTGCCGCTTCCCCCACCAGCCGCCGATGATTGACAGCCTTCTCCCTTAAAATAAACCTCATAAATAGCATCTCTAGTTCAACCATTTCATCAAGAACATCAAAACTTCTTCTTTGATAGGTGTAAAAATAACAGATTAATGAGTAATTCGATATAACTACACCAGAAAGTAGTAAGGGTTGGCCCAGCTGCGCTGATGTATATACCGTAAAACGTTTATGACTCCTGGGACGCCTAAATTATCTTTTCCATTAACGTCAAGCTGGTCAGACACAACAATATTGTGGAGTGTGAAGGACTTGTCTGTGATCATTTACAACACTAATGTGCTATTAGCAGTGACCGTCCTGACGTCTATTGTAATGACAATGACACATTCAATATTCATTTACAGCAAAACACTGCCGTTCTTTATCCATGGGAGGTTATCGCCTGCAGCGCCATTCCTAGAAAATCGCCAATGTGCACTGCTGCAAAAGACTGGCTGCTTTACAGTTTTCCACCCATGATGATGGACTTTGCTCTTGGTTTGAGGTGCAATACAACCGTTCCATCGTGTCCTTATTTCCCTACAGCTCATTATAGGTGGATGCAATGCAATTCTTTAATGTTGAGCCACAACGGGATTAAATGGGTCTAAAGATTTCGCATGGGCAAATATGGATTTTAATTCTTTGCAACCAAACGCTGCATAAATGATAAGCGGAAAAAAACCGCTCAGAAATTGACCTGCAGTGCGTTTTCTTTTAATCTGCAGCATGTCAATTGTATTTGCATAATCGCTGCTTTTTTGTTGCGGGTTTTCCACATTGAATACAATGGGAAGGTAAAACCCACAACAAATACCAGATGTTGTGTTTTTTGCGACAGAAAAGCCGCTGTTCCGTCCACAAATATCGCAACTCTGGAAAGAAAAAAAAAATCTTATACTTATTCAGAATTCTGTGCTTCTTCATCCAGGCCGGCTTCCTGGGATGACAATTCATACCATGTGACCGATGCAGCCAATCACAGGCTGCAGCGGTCACACGGGATAAAACGTCATCCAGCGCTTCAGAATGTCAGGATGTCGGAGGGACGCGTCGCCATGTTAAGTATATCCATTATTTTCGGGCGAAATTCCCTGCGAGTAACAGGCCGTATATGCTGTGGACCTTTTACACAGCGTATCCACCCTGTGTGGACGTACCCTAAAAGTTCAGCACACTAACGTCAAACAAGGGTCTGAAATCCCCATACATATTATATTCCCTACTGATCGCTCTAAAGTCAGCGGAGACACCATCAAATGGTTAATGTCGGGCCTAAAAGTCTGTGCACATGGCATTGCCACATGTAGGGATCCTATACGGCGGCACACAGTCCCTACAGAGCCCGTATTATTCTCCCCTGAAAGCACCCCAGAATATCTGCCCAGTATGGCACGTGTTGGAGCATTCCTATGGATTTAATGAGAAATCACCTCGGTGTGACTCCGATTTAATACAGTATGGCCAGGGGCGTAGCTAAAGGCTCATGGGCCCCGATGCAAAAGTTCTTATTGAGCCCACCCCCCCTGGGCCCACCCTCCCCCCGCAAACTTCTCATGGCCGACGGTCCGCAGCTAGCAGCTGCATCGCTGGGTCTCCTAAGTGACCCAACAATGCAAGCACTAGCAGCCAGGGGCGTCACTAAGGTAATGCTGCGTGCTGCTGCTGTGTTGTATCTGGCTGGTTATGAAAATGGGGGGGGGAACCCCACATCATTCTTTCCAATTATTTTTTATTTCTTTTTTCTTAAATGACGTGGGGTCCCCCCATTTTTCCTAACCAGCCAGATACAATAAAGCAGCAGCAGCCTAGCATTACCAGGGTGTGAAGGGCCACTGTTCCTGGCCTTTCCCAGCCTGATAATACTAGCCTGCGGCCGCCCTATTGCCCGACATCACTACAGATGGTCAAGTACTGGATCGTACCCGGCTCTTCCCAGCACCCCTGGTGGCGGTGGGTACCGGGATAATAAAGGGGGTTAGTGTTAGCCTCCGCACTGGCTAACACTAAGCCCCGCCTTAGCAATGGACGCTGTCAATCAGCCGGCAGCCATTACTAAGGCGGTAGTAATATAGTTTAAAAAATAGAAAAAATATTTTATTGAAATAAAAAAAAACCCACACAACCCTCAGTAACCATTTTATTGATAATAAAAAAAAGCCGTCATCGATGTAGTCCTGGAATCCGACGTAGTCCAACGACCGAACCTGTAAGAAAACACGAAAAAACGATTAGTAACATGTGTTAGGCTTAGATACAGGGCACATGTGTGATACTGTCTGTGGGACCCTGTATCTAAGCCTACCACAACGTAGGCTTAGATACAGGGTCCAGCAGACCGTAATCTTATACAGTATAAGATTACTGTGTGCTGGGGCCCTGTATCTAAACCTACAGTGTGATAGGCTTAAATACAGGGCCCATCAGACAGGATCACACATGGGCCATGTATCTAAGCCTACCATGTGATTGGCTTAGATACAGGGCCCAGCTGACAGCATCACACAATCTGTGCTCCTGTCTCATGGGCCCTCTAAGCCTGCTACATCGTAGGCTTAAAGGGGTTGTCCAGTCCCTAAACATTGATGGCCTATCCTCAGGATAGGCCATCAATAGCTGATGTGTCGGGGGCCGTCTCCCGGGACCCGCCAATCAGCTGTTTTGGAAGGGGCCGCAACACTGGTACGAGAGCTGCTTCCCCTTCATTTCCCTTACTCGCTCACACTGGGAATCGCCGACACGGATTCACAATGTGAGCAAGTGACCGGAATGAAGTGACCGGAATGAAGTGACCGGAATGAAGTGACCGGAATGAAGTGACCGGAATAAAGTGACCGGAATAAAGTGACCGGAATAAAGTGACCGGAATGAAGTGACCGGAATGAAGTGGAAGCAACTCTCGTACGAGTGCTGTGGCCCCTTCAAAACAGCTAATTGGCCGGCTCCCGGGAGTCGGACCCAGCCAATCAGCTTCAGCAGATAGGGATATCCGCGGCGGAAGTTCTGTTCTGACTCTATCCAGGATCACGATGTTGTGCACGGCGCATAGCGCTGTGACGTCATGCGCTGCGCACAGCGCTGTGACGTCAGGACCTCCGCTGCGCTCCACCAGGAAGGTAAGTACTGTCAGTTACTATAGTAACAGGGGCCCGCGTCCCGAGTTACTATAGTAACTTTTTATTGATGTGGTCCGGGGGGGCCGCGGGCCCCCCTGGCTTTGCGACCGCTGCGACCCCTATAGCTACGCCACTGAGTATGGCCCCACAATAAACAATGCGGAGCCCGTTACCGATCCGTACAGCATAGATTTGTGATACGGCAGTTTGCATGAAGGCTTTTTTTTTTTTAATTAAAGAAATTGCCATTGTGAAACTTTGTATAGTTGTGACCATGTAGCAGTGCAACCACATATGTGTTAACTCCACAATGCTTCAGTGCGATCGCCGTGGTATAAAGGAACCATTGTCCAATATTACTACTTGTATGCAATATAACTAAAGCGTGTTCTGAGTTATGTGCACAGTGCTCTCATTATTTAATCATTAATATCCCATTTTTTATAAGAAAGAAACATGAAATCATCAGCTGTGTTAAACAAAGACAGGAATTAATCACGAGCTTGTCACTGCGCACTTTCTATTTCTGCTTTTGTCTGAGGTTGTTGCAGCCGGCACGGTTTTAATTATGTGAAATCATGCATCAGAAAACCAATGTGTTTTGTGTTATTCTTAGTTGAAAAATGTGTTTTCTCAAGCAGAAAGAGTATCAAGAGTGGAGGCATGAATTAGTAGCGAACGTTCTGCTGCCTTCTGGGTACTCACAGTGTTACGTGATATAAATGCTCTTTTCATTTAACTGTAGATCCTTTACGGTTACTATTACTATGGATTCATGGTTTCTGGTGCAGTGCTAGATATAAACCTACAATAGTTCAAAGAAGCAGCAAGTAGCTCAAAGGTTTGTGCACTTGGTGTGAGTGTAACTGCAGATTGGTGCTTCAGCTTGTGCTGGGATTTCCTGCTCTGAGTGAGACAGAAGCAACTCCTCCATTCAGTGTCTTCAGTACAAGCTGCAGCAGTGACCAGCCAGATTGAATAACTGTAAAAATAAAAACATATCTATATTTTTGTGATTGGTATATGCATACATGTTACCCTAATGAGATAAACATGAAACCTCAGCTAATTTATTGACATATGTTGCGACAAATGTATGACACATTTGACCTCTTTGATAAATCTGTCACAATATACACCAATACCAATCATTTTCTCACTGGTTGAGAGTACGCCACTTTATTCTACACCAGGGTTTGTGTAAAGTGAAAGATACATTATTTTTTTTATGATTTGCACTATTTTTTGCAACTTTTTCAAAAAATTGCATTTCATGAATCTGCCTAAATTCTGGCCCAGCAGTAAGCCACGTCCACTTTCCCTCCATATTTACAAACTGATGCGCATGACGCAAATGGCTCTTATTTCTTGCGCAAATGGTTAATAAATTTATCACACAGCAGATTAGACACTATTTTAGAGTAGGGTTGCACGATGCAGAAAAATACTATTTTGATGCCGTGTAACCTCAAACTGTTCAATACCGTTAATTCATGTATTTCGATACCAAGCTGTGCGGCCGCGGGTGTGTAATACAGCCATTGCCCCGCTCCTGACAAGTGTACATGTGCAGTCAGCATTAGGTGATGCGGCTGGCGCTGCACTAATAAGCGCCGGCACTGAAGACAGAACATGGCGGGCGCACTGCAAACACCCCCATGTTCTCTCTTCGGGGTCGGCACAACCGCTCATTAGTGCAGCGATGACCGCGCGCGCTTGTCAGGAGCGGGGCAATGGCTGTATTACACAGCCGCAGCCCCCCTCTAATGCGGGAGATCAGAGAAACATCTCATCTCTCTTGAATGCTGCCATCAAAGCTGACGGCAGCATTTAAGGAGAAAATGAGAAGGGGGATGTCGCTTGGGAATCACAGGGAATCCCTGTGACACCATTGAGGGACATACCATATATGGGCAGACAGCCCAGGGTCCACTGAAGGACCCCAGGGCTGTCTGACCATACTTCCTGTTGTTGTGGCATACTTCGTACACAGGCAGTTGTTAGGACATACCTATCCATACACAGGCTAATGTACTGGCATGTAGATATATGCCAGTACATTAAAGTTTTCAAATAAAGAGTTAAAAAATTAAAATAAAGTATTGTTAATTACAAAAATACATACATTATTTAGAATAAAGATTAAAATAAAAGGCTCAATACATAAAATATACACATATTTGGTATCGTCGCGACCGCAACAACAAATTCATAGCGTCATTTATGATGTGTACACTGTCAAAAAACAAAACATTTGTTTCACATATTAATGTGAGGCACGTGGTGTTATGAATTTTAAACCTCCATGTGCCTCACATTAATAGTCATTAACCCCATCATGTACCTCACACATTAACCCAATGTTGTCAATTGTGACAGTGAGAAACATGATGGGGTTAATTACTATTAGGGTATGTTCACACAGTGTTTTCGGCCGTTTTTCGGAAGTAGAACGCCTCCAAACATCTGCCCATTGATTTCAATGGGAAAACGGCGTTCTGTTCCGACGGGGCTTTTTTACGCGGCCGTTTTTCAAAAGGGTCGCGTAAAAAAACGGCCATGAAAAAGAAGTGCATGTCACTTCTTCAGCCGTTTTTGGAGCCGTATTTCATAGACTCTATAGACGCGAGTGGCTTAAAAAACGTCTGAAAATCAGGAGCTGTTTTCCCTTGAAAACAGCTCCGTATTTTCATAGGTTTTTTATTTTGTGTGTGCACATACTCTTAGGGTATGTGCACACACAAAATAAAAACCCTTAGGGTATGTGCACACAAAATAACGTCTCAAAATACGGAGCTGTTTTCAAGGGAAAACAGCTCCTGATTTTCAGACGTTTTTAAGCCACTCACCCTTTCGCAGCGTTTTTTATGGCCGTTTTTGGAGCTGTTTTAATATAGGGTCAATGAAAAACGGCTCCAAAAACATCTCAAGAAGTGACATGCACTTCTTTTTCGTGGCCGTTCTTTCACGTGGCCATTTTTTGAAACGGCCGCTTAAAAAACCGGCCCGTCGGAACAGAACGCCGTTTTTCCAATTTAAATCAATGGGCAGATGTTTGGAGGCGTTCTCTTAAAGTTGGCGTTACACATTAGATGTGTGTCAGTGGATGCCACCAATTTCTTCAGGTTACACTGACAATTTTATGTTTATGAGGGCAGCCAGACTATCCCATGACGTGTGCTGTTGAGTGAAGCATGCATGAGCCATGGTACCAGAGGTGTCTTGCAGCCGCATCCATATTGCAGTAAATGTGAACGCTCAGACCATCAAATAAAATAGCTGTCGGTTGGTATGGCCAGAGTGGGATACAGGATTTAGAAAAGCCACTTAGGCTACGTTCACACAGGGCGGATACGCTGCGTAAAGGTACACAGCATATCCGCCCTAGCGGCATCAGGGAATTCCGAACAAAAAAATGCACCAAATTGTGGTGCAGTTTTTCGGCCGGAATGTCCTCTGTGGAAAATTGTACATTAAAAACAAAACACATACCTACCCTCAGACGTCCTGCAGACTGGCCTCCTGAGATTACGTTTTATCCCATGTGACCGCTGCAGCCAATCACGGGCTGCAGCGGTCACATGGGATGAAATGTCATCGCGGGAGGCCGGCCTGAATGAAGAAGCACAGAATTCTGGATACGTTTTTTTTTTTTTTTTCCCTTTTTTGCTGCACAATCGCAGCTTTTCCGCCCCAAAAAAATGCAACATCTGCTACTTGTTGCGGGTTTTACCTCCCCATTGAATTTATTGGAGAAAACCTGCAACACAAAAGCAGCAATTACGCAAATACAATTGACATGCTGCAGAATAAAAGAACGCACCGCAGGTCAATTTCTGACCGCAGTATTTACGCAACGTGTGAACTCGGCCTAAAAGTCAGGAGAGCTGCATATGACCTGATTAAGATGATAGCTGCTTGTCTGAAATATCATTTGTATCAAGATAAATGTAACTAGAAGGGATTGTCGACACGTAACGGAATTGCTTCAGAAAATTTCTGCAGCAATTCCGTTGAAAGTAGCAGACATTCCGCTGCGGATAAAACACACCATTTCCTGCGTTTTTTTACTGTAGAAAATGGTGCGTATTTTGCTGCGTTTTTCTCAATACTCCGGGATGGTGATATCTCCTCTGAAAAACGCAGCATGTGTAGATACCAGGCATGTGCCAGTTGGTACATAACAGCTCCCATGTACCTGCTGTGTATGGTCTCACTACTGTAGGATTTCTAACGATATTATTCATTATACAGTGGATGCACTCGCAGGTCACCAGTTTAACCCTTAATGAACATCTTGCAGGTGACCCTGTTTAATGTTCATCTGTCTAATGGCAACTTTGAATTAGGTTTTATAAATATGTGAATGAACTTGAACGTAGAGAAAGTCAAGTCCGTCCGGACCAAAAAGCCAATCCTATAACAAGTTCTTAGAACTGGCAGAAATATTGGATCTCACAATCTAGAAAGTCTACTCCGCGATCAGTCAAAGTGCAGGTCTCCACATGATGAAATGTTTTACTTGGCAAGGTCCTATGAAGTGTGATTGTTCTAAAGCATATGCAACGTGAATGTTGACTTTATTTCTTTGATCTGGCTACAACTGGCGGACTGCATATGACAGTGACACTTCTGATAAATCTACTACAGAATGTTAGTTTCCCCGTGGAATTGCCCAGAAAAAAAATAGGGACGTATATGTAAATCAGAACATATAGAAAATGTGCGCTGAAATTGCAATGGCATTGCCTGGATAAGTGACGATTACATTTTTAGCTTGGCATTGGGTATTATGCTATAGATTAACCCTTTTCCTTTTTGAGTATTTACATGGAGATTTTTTTTTTAATTCTTTGAATTAGTTCTCCCATTGTATTATATCATATAGGCTAGGGCCGGGCGATTATTACCGAAATCAAAATCACGATTAATTGAACATGTAACCTCGTTTAAAATTAATGAATGATTATTTAGGCCACACCCCTTTTTGCATACCACTATTTTACGCCATTGACTATTTATCCCCTGAGCCTGCTGTGTATTACTGCATATAATATATCCCCTGACACCTGACAACACACAGTATACTGCTCACATAGCTGCCCCCACACATTATAATGCTCCATAGCTGGCCTCCACACCATATAATGCCCCCGTAGCTGTCCTCCACACAGTATAATGCCCCCATAACAGCCCTCCACTGTATAATGCCCCTATAACTGCCCTCCATAAAGTATAATGCCCCCATAGCTGCCCCACACAGTATAATACCCCAATAGCCGGTGTTGCTTCCACAGTCCGCCCGCTCACTAAAGTTTAAAGCCTGCGCACTGTAACGGGCGGTGGGCTGATGCAGTGGTGTCGCTAGCAGTGGAGGGGGCTCCGGTGATAGCGACAGCCACATTCACTTGTATGTGCGTCCTCAGGGCGCAGATACAAATGAGTACTATAGTCTGCAGGCCACGTGCTGGGAAGACTCCCTGCGCAGGCTGGCATGATGACGTCACATCATCACGCCGGTCTGTGCAAGCGTCCCCCCCCCCCCAAGAGGCAGTGTAGCGCTCCATCCGTCGTGGGAGCGGGGCAAGGTAAGTACAATCTTTTGTTTTTTGAGGGGGCTGTGTGATAATATACAGGGGGGATTGCTGTGTGGCAATATATACAAGGGGATGGGGGCTGTGTAGCACTATATACAAGGGGAGGGGGATTGCTGTGTGGCAGTATATACAGGGGGGAATTGCTGTGTAGTAACATACATGGGGGGGAATTGCTGTGTAGCACTATATACAAGGGGAAGGGGGGGCTGTGTAGCTGTTTATAAAGGGGGGATTGCTGTGAAGCACCATATACATGGGGAGGGGGGATTGCTGTGGGGAAATATATACAAGGAGAAGGGGATTGCTGTTTAGCAGTATATACAAGGGGAGGGGGATTGCTGTGTGGCAGTATATACAAGGGGAAGGGGGATACCTGTGTGGCAGTATATACAAGAGGAGGGGGGATTGCTGTGTGGCAGTATATACAGGGGGGCTGTGTGGCGCTATGTACAGGCGGCTGCATGGCGCTATATACAGGGAGGCTGTGTGGCGCTATCTACAGGGGCAGATATGTGGCACTATCTACAGGGGGCTGAGTGGCGCTATCTAGGGAGGGCTGTGTGTGGCAGTATTTACAGAGAAAGGGTGTAACGCTATCTACAGGGGGTTTGTGTGTTGCTATCTACAGGGAGGGGGTGTGATGATATCTACAGGGAGGGGGTGTGTTGCTATCTACAGGGAGGGGGTGTGTTGCTATCTACAAGGAGGGGGTGTGATGATATCTACAGGGGTCTGTGGCGCTATCTACAGGGACAGTGGTGTAATAGAGGGATTCTTTCATTGATGCCTATAATTGGCGTTTATTTTGTAATATTATAGTATTTAAAAACGTCATTAAAACTAATTTAAAGTAAGTTTTCTCATTCTTTTATTTAGTACACTATATTAGCATTTACTGGGGGTATTACTTTTGGTCGTCAGATTGCCCACCATTGATGGAGACTTGCCCTGCTCTCTAACTGCCCCGCTCAGGAGCTGCCAAGACTTAGAGGGAACATTGCCCATAGCTACTCCCATACTGTATAATACCCCCATAGCTGCCCCCACACAGTATAATGCCCCCATAGCTGCCTCTACACAGTATATAATGCCCCTATAACTGCCCTCCACACATTATAATGCCCCTATAGCTGCCCTCCACACAGTATAATACCCCTATAACTGCCCTGCACACAGTATAATGCCCACTATAGCTGCCCTCCACACAGTATAACTTGCCCCCATAGCTTCCCTCCACACAGTATAATACTTCCATAGCTTCCCTCCACACAGTATAATACCTCCATAGCTTCCCTCCACACAGTATAAAGTCCCCCATAGCTGCTCCCACGCTGTATAATGTCCCACAGCTGCCCCCACACAGCCCCAATAGTGCCTAATAAAATACATACTAGCCTAACTTAGTTCCAAAAACGAGTGGAGGAAATCCATCTGCTCTTCCGGTCTGTGTGGCTCGGCGCAGACAGGCGCGATGACATCACTGCCTCGCACCTGTCTGCGCCAATCCGTGAGCGTCCGGCGATACATAGTGAATGGTAGAGCAGGGACCTTACGGCTCCCTGCTCTACCATTTGATTCAACTTTATCTGCGTCCTGAGTACGCAGATACAGTTGAAATCGGGAAGAAAAAATAAATTCATTAAAAAAATAAAAAAAAACACGAAATGCCAAGATGACGTTGGTTAATTGTGCCGAATTTTGGTTTTGTTTTTTATTAATTTCCCAGCCCTAATATAGACCATCACCTGTCGGAAAATTACATAGAAGGTCGAGGGTCCCCACTTATACTCTGAATGGATCAATCTCAATGGAAGCCCAGAGCTTTGTGTTTCAGTATTTGTATCCCTTCAATCATATGTGTGTCCAGGGCTGAACTGAAATCAATTTCCAAGCGAGGGCCTTGTCATTATTAAACTAAGGAACCCTTTTGATATATAAGCACATACTTATATATGTCATTGTCTTAATAGTCATTTATATGTTTCAGGCAGTTTCCATCTTCATTTATATGGCCACAGTATTTAAGAGAAAAAAATACCAGAAATTTAATCTGTTAACGCAGTGAAAAAGAAAAAGCTGCACTGGGAAGCATTACATTTCTGAAATATTATACATTAAATCTAAAATTGCCATACGTACTTTCCTCTGAGGTCATGGTAAGCCTGGTACAATTTGTCTGTACTTGTCAGGGAGGTTGTGGGCACACTAATGTGGCCTCATGGGATTTTTAGAGGGTGAGTGGGCATTTGTGGATCATATGTTAGGGTGAATTAGGGGCAATGGTTATTGTTTGAGCCGGTCCGTCAAAGGGTATGTTCACACGCAGAGTCAAAAACGTCTCAAAATACGGAGCTGCTTTCAAGAGAAAACAGCTCCTGATTTTCAGAAGTTTTTTGTGCCACTCACGATTTTTGCAGCGTTTTTCGCTGCGTTTTTTACGGCCGTTTTTGGAGTTTTTTTCAATAGAGTTTATGGAAAATGTCTCCAAAAACGTCCCAAGAAGTGTCCTGCACTTCTTTTTCGCGGCCGTTTTTTTTAAAAACGCAGTGAAAAACGCTCCGTCTGAACATTTACGGCCCTAAAAACGGCTGAAAATAGGCCGTGTGAACATACCCAAAGATTCTTCCATTCTCTTATTACATTATGCAGAGCATTCAGAAAATAGCTGTCCTTTACTCGAGAAAGTAGCTAGGTTCAAAGTCAACACAGGAGCCCTTCTGCTATTTTCATATTTTATAAAGGTAAATTATAATGTGCACTTTTTACCCAGGACTAATGCCAAATGACATGCAAGGATTACATAAATCTAAGAATAAAGTTATAAATATTTGAAATCACCAGGCCATTACAATTTTCAGATTAGTGTTGACTGAATAAGTTATAGCTGTCTATTTGAACTTCCGCTATGAATACTGCATTGCCTTTTTCACATGGATGTGTTTCCAATGTGCGGGTGGAAGCTCCTGATAGTCTCATTCTCGCGTCAATGTCATATGTATTCAAATAAAGGGTACCAGTAGAAAAGCTGAAGTATATTTTTCGGGAAATTAAAAGTGGAGTTAAAATTATATTTAAAGGGAACCTGTCACCAGCATTTCACCTATTGAACTCTCCTCACCCCTCGCTGGCCGCTGCTGTCAAATGTTTATTGCCATTATCCCCTCTCCTAAACTCCTCCGACCATAAGTAACGGTCAGCAAATATTTTGTGTGGTTTTTTTTTTGGGGTAATAATCCGGCAGTCTCATTCTTTCCTCTTGTTATGCTCAACCACCGCCAAAAACTGGTCCGCCCTTAGCGCCGAAATCTCGTCTGAGATCGCGCGCATGCGCCCGTCATGTGTAGTCCGACACCCTTCCATGCTTCGTGTGTGCTGGGGGAGGCGAGGAGCTGTCAATCAAAAGTAAGGAGGCGGGGTTAACTCAGAAAGGCTTGAGGAATGAAGATATGACTCTTTTATGCTCATTAGCATACGGCGCAGAAACACTAAAAGACGGAATACTAAAGGTACAGAGCCGATTTAGAAGATAATTATAGGTTACTTAAAAATGATTTTTCACCCACTTCCGCCAGGTAATGCTGGATTAATAGGAAATGCTGGTGACAGGTTCCCTTTAAAAGAAAAATGTACAGTTCTGGGGCATTACCTTACTGCTTACTTAAAAAGTGCATGGAAGAAAAGTCAGGCACATCAGGAACGTTTACTAATACATATAATATTAGTGTAGTCTTAACACAATCAATCTGTGCCCGCTACTTGACAACACCATGTTGTACCTGATTCTGGTCACCACCACTTTTCAGAAAAGACTTATAGGGGTATCCATTATTTTTAGGACTGCAAATGTCCTTAAATAAAAAAAAACAACCAGTACTCACATATTCCAGCGGCCCTCCCGGGGATTGGTTACATGTAGGCAGCATATGATCGTTACAGCCAATCAGAGGGCTCAGCAGTGATGAATCGTATTCCTGGCATCATGCTAGGAATACTTCTGAGCTTTCTAATTGGCTGCAGAGGTCATATGCTGCCTGCTTGTAAAAAATCACCAGGAGTGCCATTGAAGCGTCAGCGCTGGATCACCACGGAAAAGAATAGGTGAGTACTGGTTATTTATTTTTTTTATTTCAGGATATTTGCAGCCATTATTAGAATGTAAAAACCTGGATAACCCCTTTCAAATAAATTGCATGTATTGTGACTTGAAAGCTATGCGCCAATTTCCCAACACAAAGGAATATTGTAATAGGTGTTAAAGTGTGTGTATGTCTGGGGTGGGATTCCTTATGAATATGACAATTGGGATACATTATTCTTAAGCACCCAAGAATCTATCATGGTAACAGACAGACCTGTTCAAATTAGGGCATCTGCTACTTTTCCTATTAAAAAGAAGCCAGTGTATGCTACTGCCCCTGTAGAATGTCCCCATGAACTTCCATTGGGGGAGGGGAGCTGATTAGATCATGTGTTATATGTAAAGTACCTGGCCTATTAGCCAAGAGGGGCTCAGAACGTTGCAAATAGTCCATGCTCAATTACCTCAATTTCTCTTGGAACGACAAAGGGTTGTCTCAGGGCTCGCTCTATAAGCCAGGGTGTAGAGCCACTAAGAGAGGCTCCCCATCTGGCGGTCCCTACACATCCATGTACTATATAGTCGCCCATTCATTTGACTGTCCATCATATAATATAGTAATACATAGTCCTTGCAGGAGCTGCTGCAGGGGAAATGCACGGCTGACCGCAACTTTCCCCAGTGATATCAGCAGATCAGCATGGGGTTCCTAATCCAGACTGCCCATTTAAGTTCGGGTGATGATGGATCGCCAGCAGCACTGTCTCCCTTTCTATTTCTCAGGAGATGTCTGCTTCTCTTCAGAGCTAGACAGAGGAGAGGACAAGGAGAGACTTTGTCTTCCTGCCACGGTTCTTCTAATGGCACCACGTTTACATTGCATTTGACATCCTATTCTCTAATTTTGAAATATTGTCTGGAATTAATACATTTCTAATGAGAAAATAAAATATATAATTTAGATTTTCAGGGGTGGATTTCTGTCTAGCAGCAGTGAATGAGGTCACATTTAATGAATTTATATTTATTTTTTCCAATCCTTAAAATGTCAAGTGTAAATGGATTATGAAATAATAGTCTTTAGAGTTGATAAAGTTATTTTAGCCCATGATGTGGTGGATCAGCAACGTCTGATATGTCTTCTTTTATTATATGCTATACAAGAGAGTTTCCAGGGCCGTGGTTTCCACATACAATGTAAACCATCATTCATTCTTATTTTAACTTGAGTTTTTGGCCTGATTTACACGAGCGTGTGCGTTTTGCGCGCGTAAAAAACGCAGCGTTTTGCGTGCGCAAAAGGCACTTGACAGCTCCGTGTGTCATCCGTGTATGATGCGCGGCTGCGTGATTTAACTGATCGGCAGTAACTCTCTCAGCACCCTCGACAGTGCATTCCGATCACCATATCGAGTAACCTGTTTAAAAAAAAAGAGGTTCGTACTTACCGAGAACTTCCCGCCCGTTGCCTTGGTGACGCGTCCTTGGTGACGCGCCTCTCTTGACATCTGGCCCCACCTCCCCTGATGACGCGGCAGTCCATGTGACCGCTGCAGCCTGTGCTTGGCTTGTGATTGGCTGCAGCTGTCACTTGGACTGAATTGTCATCTCGGGAGGTCAGACTGGAGGAAGAAGCCGGGAGTTATCGGTAAGTCAGAACTTTTTTTTTTTTTACACGTTCACGTATATTGGGATCGGAAGTCACTGTCCAGGGTGCTGAACCAGTTTAACTCTTTCAGCACCCTGCACAGTGACTGTCTCCTGCCGGGTTCGGTCAAAACAAGTTCGACCGAACCCGGTAAACTTCGGTTCGGTCATCTGTAAGACACTCCGTTCGGATGTTTGTAAACAGAAAAGCACATGGTGCTTTTCTGTTTACATTCAGTTTGACAGCTCTTGCGCGAATCATGCAGTTCGCACGGAAGTGCTTCCGTGCGACCTTCGTGGTTTTCACGCACCCATTGACTTCAATGGGTGCGTGATGCGCGAAAAACGCAGATTTATAGAACATGTCGTGAGTTTTTTTCAGCGCACTCACGCTGAGCAAAACTCACGGACTGTCTGCATGCCCCCATAGAGTAATATAGGTGCGTACGACACGCGTGAAAAGCACGCGCGTCGTACGCGCGTATATTACGCTCGTGTAAATGAGGCCTTTATAATAGATTTAGGCCTCATGCACACGACCGTAGCCGAGTGCAGTCTGTGATTACGGCATGGATGGCCCAAGGAGTGTCATCCGGGGGCTGTCTGCAATCACGGACCGTGCATACACAAGCTGTGCATTGACTTTAAGAAGCCTGAACCGCAAATGCGGGCCGTAAAATGACTTGTCCTATTTTTTTGCCCTCAGGGCTCCCGGACATTGCACGGACCGTGGAAACCACGGTCGTGTGCATTGGCCCATAGGATAGAATGTGTCCTATACTCTCTGTAGGATGGAATGTGTCCTATACTCTCTGTAGGATGGAATGTGTCCTATACTCTCCGTAGGATGGAATGTGTCCTATACTCTCCGTAGGATGGAATGTGTCCTATACTCTACGTAGGATAGAATGTGTCCTATACTCTCCGTAGGATGGAATGTGTCCTATACTCTCCGTAGGATGGAATGTGTCCTATACTCTACGTAGGATAGAATGTGTCCTATACTCTCCGTAGGATGGAATGTGTCCTATACTCTCCGTAGGATGGAATGTGTCCTATACTCGGCGCAGCAATTGCAGATAGTATGCGGACCGTAATGCACGGTCGGATGCATGAGGCCATACTTTGTACATTAAAAAAACATGGGACTGAATTATACTATCACTTGCCCAGCACTTTATGTTTCAAAAGTTATTTATTGAAAGTTATGCCAATAAAATGAGTTCTCGTATGCACACATCATACATTATTACAAACAAGAATATTTTTCCAGCACGTGCGTAAAATAAGTTTTAACGCTTAGTATAAAATTGAGACACATTCAGAACAATTTCGAGATATGCATCGATTCAGGTAAGGGGAAAAAAACAACGCAAGGCCCTGTTCGCACGGAGTTGTTTGCAGGCAGAAAATTCTGCCTCAAAATTCTGTTTGGAATTTTGATGCAGATTTTGATCTGCCTGCACGCCGTTTGCCGCATCTTTCGCGGCGTTTTACGCTCACGCCTATTGAGCGCCACGGGCAAAAACGCTGCGAAATATGCTTTCTCTGCCTCCCATTGATGTCCATGGGAGGTCAGAGATGTAAACGCCCGAAAATAGGGCATGTCGGTTCTTTCTCCCGCAAGCGGTTTTTTCCGCTCGCGGGAAAAAAACGCCTCCACCTCCCATTGAAATCAATGGAAGGCACTTTCGGCCGTTTTATAGCGCGTTTTCAACGCGGTTTGCGCGTGAAAAAGAGTGTAAAAAAACTCTGTGTGAACTGGGACTTATAGAGAAAAAGAAAAACATCAGTAACAGAATAATCTTGGACAGTATTTATGCAAGAGAGAAGTAGAAAAGCTATGTACCTATAGGAAAATCCTCTTACATGCAAGAATTAGGGGGACGTAGATAAGTGTTGACGTATAATATCATATCGTATCATATAATAAGTGATCCTAGCAACGGAACTAAGATGAGATAATGGTAAATTCGGGTACCATATCAGGGCCTGAAGAGAAACAGGAGCAGTAAGCGGGGACTCCAGGACGACCTACTGTGGCGGTTCTTCTTCATTATGAATAGAGGATAGCTGGCAGAGTCGGGCAGCAAGGTAGTATTTATATTGATTCTGAACTGATAACCCGCCTGCCTATTTATTCAAGTACATGGTCGTTCTAGCTATTCATGGCAGAAATTAAATGAAATATTTTGAGCTGATTTTTCAGGACTGATTCTGGCACTGGTGTAAAAAGAGTTCTAAAGCAATAGAGGATCCTGTTTCCCAGTACTTTATAATATAGGTATTATTAACAATAAATGTGGTTGTATGATTGGGTCCCTCTATTTGAAATCACCATCGGCTTTGTTCTTATATCTATTTCCCGGGGATTATGTGGACATGGACTTTATATGCTCTATAAGGCATATTTCTACCATTTCGATGTCATTTATTTTCCTTTTCACTAAACCAGATCCAACATTAAAATTCAGGTATTATAACAAGTTTGCTTTCAAAATGCCTTGCACTGAATCAGACATTAATTTTATTCTCTTCCCAGTATATTGCATGATGTCCGCAGTACATCCAATCCTGCAGTATATTCACAGACGTCTGTTCACCCCAAGGACCAATCCATAAATATCCATCAGCGTCAACGCAGCACAGAGCTCTTTCGCCATGTGACCTGTGTCGCGGCCAAAGTTGCTGTGTAGCGCTATCCTAAGAGGATTGTGGACCTTCCGACAGGTTTATCACCTTTACAGAACCTAAACAGACTTCAATATATGATCAGCACTCCGTGTATAATTCTATTCTGCGGTGCCAGTGGAAAACATTTTGAGGTTTAGCACAGAAATCCACAGCACGCCGTGTTAATGCAAGTGAAATTCCCATTTTGGCTAATAAAATGAATAAGGTACAAGTGTGTGATATTTGTAAGACTTTATCACACAATGCAAAACTTCTTACTGCAGTGCAAACGTCACATAAATGTTAGAATCCGTTAGTAAGTCAGTGCAGACAAACTGCCGAATGTTTCGGTCCTCGCAGACCTTTCTCAATTGTACAGGATCTGTTTCGATAGAAGTATCAGAAGTGTGGTCCACTGTGATGAAGGAGAAGTCTGTGTCTCAGGCCTCATTTACACGAGCGTAATATACGCGCGTGCTTTTCACGCGTGTCGTACGCACCTATATTACTCTATGGGGCAGTGCAGACAATGCGTGAATTTTGCGCAGCGCGAGTGCGTTGCGTAAAACTCACGACATGTTCTATAATCGTGCGTTTTTCGCGCATCACGCACCCATTGAAGTCAATGGGTGCGTGAAAACCACGAAGGTCGCACGGAAGCACTTCTGTGCGAACTGCGTGATTCGCACAAGAGCTGTCAAACTGAATGTAAACAGAAAAGCACCACGTGCTTTTCTGTTTACAAACATCCGAACGGAGTGTCTTAGAGATGAGCGAACCGAACATCACCGGGTTCGGCCGAACTCGTTTTGACCGAACCCGGCAGGAGACAGTCACTGTCCAGGGTGCTGAAAGAGTTAAACTGGTTCAGCACCCTGGACAGTGACTTCCGATCCCAATATACGTGAATGTGTAAAAAGAAAAAAAAGTTCTGATTTACCGATAACTCCCGGCTTCTTCCTCCAGTCTGACCTCCCGGGATGACAATTCAGTCCAAGTGACAGCTGCAGCCAATCACAAGCCAAGCACAGGCTGCAGCGGTCACATGGACTGCCGCGTCATCCAGGGAGGTGGGGCCAGATGTCAAGAGAGGCGCGTCACCAAGGACGCGTCACCAAGGACGCGTCACCAAGGCAACGACCGGGAAGTTCTCGGTAAGTACGAACCTCTTTTTTTTTTAAACAGGTTACTCGATATGGTGATCGGAATTCACTGTCGAGGGTGCTGAAAGAGTTACTGCCGATCAGTTAACTCTTTCAGCACCCTGGACAGTGACTGACGTAGACTAGCCTCATCTCTATGATCACGCAGCCGCGCATCATACACTGATGACACACGGAGCTGTCAAGTGCCTTTTGCGCACGCAAAACGCTGCGTTTTTTTGCGTGCGCAAAACGCACACGCTCGTGTAAATCAGGCCTCAGGACCTAGACAAAGTCTTACAAATATCATACACTTGTACATTATTCATTTCATTAGCCAAAATGAAAAAAGGAATTAAACAGGCCACTTTTTGGAAATCATTGGATTGCATCTATGCGCTGAGGAACGTTAGATAGCTTTTTACTTTATATGTTATTAGTCATTTCACGTGTTTTACTTCAAGTCTTTGCTATAGACCTAGTATGGTTTACATAAGATAGAAATGAGTATTAGTTTATTATGTTGTTGTTATTATTATAATGGTTTTGGGTGGAGAAACCCTTTCATTGTAAAAAGAACAAACTCCATAATGTCAGTACCGGTCAAAATGTGCACCCAGTGGTTATAAATTTCTTCATTTTCCTATATAAAATAATGGGATGAAACTAAAACCCATTAGTAGTTGAACGCTCATAAATCACCACTTTTCGGGTTAATATAAATGACAATTTGGCAGCCGCATCGCTACTTATTGGATGCGTTTGATGTAATCTCACTGCAGTGGTTCAAGCACAAAGTCTGTGCCTGCATGAAGGTTGTGTACCTGGCAATACATGGTCTGGGTACAATCAGAAAGTTATTGCAACGATGCATTTTACATCTGCTTATACTGGTCTTAAAGGGTAACTAAACGTTCAAAAAACTTCTGACGTCATAGTGACATGTCAGAAGTTTTGGTCGCTGGGGTCTGAGCACTGAGACCCCCACCGATTGCTAAAACGAAATGGCAGAAGCGCTTGTGTGAGAGCTGAGCCGTTTGCTTTCTGTTCGGCTTTTCTCGGAAAGTCAAACAGTTGGTGTATGGACTCAATAGAAAGTTTATGAGCCTGTACACCGCTACATCGGCTTTCCTAGAAAAGCCAAACAGAAATGAATCGGCGCTTCTGCCGATTTTCGTTTTAGTGATCGGTGGGGGTCTCAGTGCTCAGACCCCAGCGATCAAAACTTCTGACATGTCACTATGAAATGTCAGAAGTTTGTTGAACTGTTAGCCTATGAGGTTAGTTGACAATTTAAGAAAGTGCCGCATATAAACTGAGCTGCTGATATTATTCTCAATAGAATGCACATGAGACACTTAGCACTGTTTTCAAGGGCATATACACCTTTAGGGTATGTTCACACGCACTGTTTTCAGACGTAATTCGGGCGTTTTACGCCTCGAATTACGCCTGAAAAAACGGTTCAATTACGCCTACAAACATCTACCCATTGCTTTCAATGGGTTTTACGGTGTTCTGTTCCCACGGGGTGTAATTTTACGCGTCGCTGTCAAAAGACAGCGCGTAAAAAGACGCCCGCGTCAAAGAAGTGCATGTCACTTCTTGGGATGCTTTTTGAGCCGTTTTTCAATGACTCCATTGAAAAACAGCTCCCATAACGTCCGTAAAATACGCTGCGAAAATCGCGAGTAGTTACAAAAACTTCTGAAAATCAGGAGCTGTTTGCAGGTGAAAACAGCTCCGTAATTTCAGACGTACTTTGCTACTGCGTGTGAACATACCCTTACTATAAAACATATTTTTATTGCTCCCATGATAAATAAATGAAATGTATATAAAAAATAAAAAGAAACGTTGAAATTAGTCTTAAAGGTGTATTCAAATCTGGGACATATACGGCATTTCCACAGAATACTAGTAACCTGTATAAAAGGGAGTATGACTGCAGAATCAGACTGCACAGGGTTTGTTGTCTGTTACCATGGTCACACATAGGTCTGTATAGGAGCTGTCAACAGAAAATACGATATTTTTAATCAGGACTATTTGCAAAGTTACTTCATTTTATTTTACATTGGACAATTGCAAAGGTGGACAAAACCTTAACCTTCAAAGATGATCAGTCAGCTCTCCTGACATTTCTGTCTTAGTAAATACCTGTATTCCCAATGTTGGAGCATGTTTGCTTAGAACTCTGTGTTGTGTCATTCCTCTGTTATTCTTTCTGGAGATGAATGAATAAATTAACAACTTGGTGTTACCTTTCACCTTGTCAATGGTGCATGTCACTACTCCTTCTGACACTAAGTAATCAGTGCTGACTGTAGGAACACATCCTATTGACAAGTCGTGCATTTTGACTTAAAGGGAACCGGTCACCAGCATGTCACCTATTAAACCAGCAATACCTGGTGGCAGTGGGTGAAAAATCATTTCTATATAACCTATAATTATCTTCTAACTCGGCTCTGTACCTTTAGTATTCAGTTTTTTAGTGTTCCTGCACTGTATGCTAATGAGCAGAAAAGAGTCATATCTTCATTCCTCAAGCCTCCTTACTTTCGACTGACCGCTCCTCGCCTCCCCCAACATACGCGAAATCCCCCGCTTGCGCATCAATGTCCAGTTATGGTGCATGCGCACAACGGGACACCATAGCGGTGCATGCGCAGTAAGTAGTTGTGAGGCCCGATCGCAGCAGGGAGGGGTACCGGACCATACATGATGGGCGCATGCGCGCGATCTCAGACGAGATTTCGGCATTCAGGGCGGACCAGTTTTTTGCGGTGGGCGGGTATAAGAAGAGGAACGAACGAGACGGATTATTACCATAAAAGGCGCAAAATGTTTACAGACTGTTATTTATGGTTGGAGGAAGAGTTTAGAGAAGGGGATAACGGCAATGAACTTTTGACAGCAGTGGCCAGCGAGGGGTGAGGAGAGTTCAATAGGTGAAATGCTGGTGACAGGTTTTCTTTAATTTGTATTGAATTTATCAAGATGGTGTACGTACTGTAACAAGTTAAGTCCAGTTCTGCGCATACAAGACACATAGCTCTCAGCATACTATACACATTTGTTTTCCTTTTCTCAAACGTCCATCAGTAGCCAGAAACCATCAGCACCAGACAGACACCATTGACCTATAATGGGGTCTGTCGGGTTCCGTCGTGGTGTTCATCGCGTATGCAGTGCCATTCCTCTTGTCAAATCTGACGGAATTTGCTAAATGTAACGTAATTCTCCAATGCAAATGTGAACACAGCCTAACAGTGGTGATTATATATGTAGGACCCCTACCTATGGAGAGATGAGTTGGTACTGTGACCCCAATTCGCCATTTCATGGCCGCCTGAAATAAACAAGGTTCTTTAAGAAATTATGATTAAGAAGTTTAAAGCATTTGTGAATTTAAGTCCAAACATTAAGAAACCGGCATAACACTTTGCAATCAACGTGTAATCTATTTAAACAAACTGAAATTCTTGGTATTCTTCAGGAGAAACTCTATAAGAGTTCACATAGCATTATAATGATAATGACAGATTTAATAGAGACGTGGGGAATAAATATTGAAGCAGTAAAACATTTTCGTCTTAATTATTACGTAATCAGATTGGTTAATGAGGTTGCTTGATTAACGATCTTGAATTCTATCTCATGAGACATTTATTTGTTAGCAAAGACATTCATATTCAGTAACAAGAGCCGGTGTTCTGCGGATTTTACCCAATCTCTCGTGATTGACACATTCGGCAATTGCGGAATTATTTTGCTGCCACAAATGTGAATAGACCTAGAGATACTTTTTCTTTGCAAATATACAACTCTCATTACATTCTGTAGCAGAAAATTCATAGATCATTGTGATGTGGACTATATAACGCACATATTGTAACGTTCAGCCCTTCTCTGGTAGTTTATTGGGAAGTCAATAAGATGGTGAGATTGTCGCCACGTCTTTAATGTACTTTCACATATGAGGTGGTGTTTGGCCCCTACTCAGGCTACATTATTGGCTCAGCTGCCCATTTAACTACAGAGGTTTTTTTTTAGGATATGAACATTTTTATATTAAAAAAAAATAATGCATCCCCAAAATAAATGTTTTTTTTGGAGAGCGAGGTTGCAGGGAACTTTTTGTGCAATACTGTGGGCATTCTGCACCAATGGGTAAGTTGTTTATAGTTAGTTTCCTGATACCTAGAGAAAATTGGGGACTTTAAGGTGAGAATCTTGGATTTCTCAGAAAGTGGTCTGAAGATCCCTCTCCCATTTAGAGAGATATGGGGGATGCCAATTCTCTGGGGTGGAGGAAAAGCCAAATATGGATCATGGAAAGCGAACGTTGGATCCGGCCTCAAGCTGTACACAGGGTACACCGAGGGTGGTAGGGAGGACAGAAAGTGAGTAAGTTGGGAGAGACAACAGGAGTCAAAGAGAAGTAGTGCTGGAGGGTTAGCAAGTGTGGACTCTGAGGCCCTCTCTCCATTGATTTTAATAGGAGGTAGAGCAGTGTTTTTTTTCTGGGCGTTTTTTGGCCGCTTGCGGGAAAATAAAAGCATCAGGCCCTATCTGAACCTCCCTTGAAAAACCACAGTGTACAAATATTTTGAGGAGGACCCTGGGGATCTGCTTTAAAGTCCCTTTATACAGAAAAATTATGATACTAATACAAATGATTATGCGTGACCTGTGCAACAATCAAAAAAGAGCATAAAAAATCAGGTACATTATTGATGGAACTGATCATTTATACATATAAATGTAACGATCTCCCATACATTAAGTGGAATGTTAAACTTTCATAAAGGGGTTTTCCATCACAGAAATTGATGACATTTATAGGATACTCCACTTTCTGATCGGTCGGGGTTCGGCTGTTAGGACCGCCACCAATCCTGAGAATGAAGGGGTTGCAACCCCTTGTTTAGCGATGCAGCAACTTTACTGTTTTTCCTATCACTGTGGTGCTCCCGTCCACCCACTGTGCAGGGAACTGCAACACAGCTCTATTTAAGTGATTGCTCGCTGTAGGAATGTCCGTAAGCACATCACGTAAACGCAGTGTACATTAATTGGCTTGAGCGATCACATGCTGGAACGGCTTGTCACAGCTTTAGCCAATGTAAACAGACAGGAAAACCGGAGTGATGTTATTTTTTTTACCCGTTAATGACAGCCCATAGGTGTTTTTACGTCTGTCACTAACAGGCTTTATTCTGATGCATTAGCCTTTTTACGGCGCTGCATCAGAATAAAGCAGCACCGCCTGGAGCAGTAAAAGCTCCCTGCTCTCTGTGACTGGAGGTAGTTGAGAACTTGCAGCAGACCTGCTGGAGTAGGCAGGATCGAAATCAGTAGTGACCCCACTCGTTTAACCTCTCCGATGCGGCGGTCAATAGCCACATCTCAGTGGTTTTAGAGGGAGGGGGTTCCCTCTCTCACAACCTGGGCACACCCACAATGCAATCTATGGTTTTTATGGTAGCCGGGGGCCTAACAAAGGCCACTAGGTCTGCCTTTAGTAAATGCCTGTTATGCCATAACAGAGGCATGACCTAACAGATGCCTGTCAGTTTTAGGCTTACAGGCAATAATACACCGCAATACAGAAGTATTGCAGTGTATTATAAAAGCGATCAAACTATCGCATAGTAAAGTCTTAAAAAAAAAAAAGTTAAAAAATGGGTTCCGTCAGACCTTTCCGCCAGAGGAACCCATCAACGAAAAGGCAAACGGAAACCATAGCTTCTGTTTGCATTACAATTGATTTCAATGGCAATGCTTCCGTTGCTAATGGTTTCTGTTTGTCTCCGTTCCGTAAGGTGTCCGTTTTTTTGCGGAAACTATAGCACAGTTGACTACGCTATTGATTCCTCCAAAACAACGGAAACCTTATGGAACGGAAACAAATGGAAACCATTAGCAACGGGAGCATTACCATTGAAATTAATGGTAAAGCAAATGGAAGCTATGGTTTCCATTTGCCTTTCTGTTGATTTGTTCCTCCTACGGAAAGGTCTGACGGAACCCATCAACAGACCCTAACCCCTCATGCACACGACCGTTGTGCCACTTGAGCCGTTTTTAACGGCATCTGAGAGGCACTCGATAGTCTTCACCGACCCATTCACTTTAGCGGGTGAATCGGGTCTGTGAAAACGGACCCGACTCGAGGAAAGATAGGACATCTATTTTACCTCGAATCACTGACAGGACTCGGGCGGCGCACACGGTCGTGTGCATTAGGCGTAACGCTGATGTGAACACACCCTAAGGGGTTTAGAATGCAAATGTTGGATGTGGACATGTAGCAGCACTGACCAACATATTACACAATTGTCACTGTTTTCATTTTCTTCTATGTACGACCAGCACAATTATATGGAATTACCTCTGTGAATCCAAGTAGAGATCTGTCCGCTTTAATCACTCTCTTTATGTCATTGTAAATTGAGCTGCAGCCCAAGAGCTGAGAACATTCATTTTAAGTGTTTTCTTTCATTGTGCCTTCTAAAAGTAACAAGTCACTACATCTGTATGTACCAGAAATACAAGATGTAAACGTGTTGCTGATGCAGCTTTGTAGAATCAGTTTTCACAAAGTCATTTATAGATAAAGGATTGTCTTTTCGGAGCGTACTTGAGAGATTCTCATATGGTTTTTTTTATGTCTCTTTCAATATCTTTATTGTATTGAATTATTGAGAGAAAATGGAAGGGTACAATGACATAACGCAAGGTAAAAATTACCGAGATCACAAATATGCAGCCCTAGCTCTGTTTGTTACCCTACTAAAAATGCGTGTTCCATGGGATATGAGTGACAGTATGACTGCGTGCCCTTCCTTTTAGTATGCTGCGGAGGTTACCACCTCAGATAACACATGTCCGATGGGAATTCACAGGGTGTTATCATACGGTGGGTTAATAGTGCTCCTTGCTGAGCAGCAAATAGGATGTTAGTAGCAACCTTAACACTGGTATGTACATACCCTAAAGCTGCATATATATTGTCATGTTTGGGACTTCTTTTTAATGATAAGGGCAATGGAGCCAAATAATGCAACTGTGCACATACAAGCATATCTCTCTAACTTATTTTATCTAGGGAGATGTTTGAAGAAGCCCTCCTAAGGAAGAGCATGCCACAGTTTAGTGAATTCTCAGCAGATTTGACTTCCAGTACTATCTCTACGCTGATGTCACCCAATTATATACCTCTATCCGTGACTAGGGATGCACAATGCATCGAAACTTCGATACCGTGCACCCCTAAACGGTTCGATACCGTTATTTCATGTGTTTCGATACTAAGCTGTGCAGCCACACAGCTTAGCATTGTAACACATAAATGTATGAGAGCGGGGTTGCGGTTGTGTAATACAGCCATTGCCTCGCTCCGGAGTCCTGACAAGCGCGCACCGTCAGCATGATGTGATGCGGCTGGCGCTGCACTAATGATTTCCCGCACTGAAGACAAAACATGGTGGGCGCGCTGCAAAACACCCCCATGTTCTGTCCTCAGTGCCTGAAGCGCCGCTCACTAGTTCTGCGCCGGCCGCATCTCCTCAGGCTGACCGCGCGCACGCTTGTTGTCAGGAGCAGGACAATGGCTGTATTACACAGCCGCAGCCCCGCTCTATATCATGGCGGAGATCAGAGAAACCTCTCATCTCCGCCGTTATTCCCCTGAATGCTGCGATCAGAGCTGACTGCAGCATTCAAGGAGAAAATGAGAAGGGGGGGGTGCCCCTTGGATAGCGTCACTGTGACGCGATTGAGGGACATACCATATATGGGCAGACAGCCCAGGGTCCATTGAAGGACCCCAGGGCTGTCTTACCATATTTCCTGTTGTTAGGGCATACTTAGTTATGTCCTAACAACTGCCTGTGTACTATCAGTACAGAGGCTAATATACTGGCATATAGATATATGCCAGTACATTAAAGTTTAAAAATAAAATTAAACATTTTTTTTTTATATTCAATTAAAAAAATACACATACACCTTTTTTACAATAAACATTAAAATAAGTCTCAATACATAAAATATACTCATATTGGGTATTGGTGCGGCCGTAATAACCTGCCCAACAATTTTTTGGCGTCATTTATGATGTGCACGCTGTAAAAAAAAATAAAATAAAAACTGATTTCTTTCACTTATTGTGAGGCAGGAGGTGTGATGAATTTAACCTCCATGTGCCTCACATTAATAGTAATTAACCCCATCATGTACCTTACATATTAACCCATTATGACTGAGAAACATGATGGGGTTAATTACTATTAATGTGAGGCACATTCAGAATTCATCACACCTCGTGCCTCACATCAGAAAATGGAAGAACTTTTTTTTTTTTATTACTGTTGGCAAAGTATCGTTTTGGTATCGAAATCGCAATACTAAACAAAGTGTCGGTATCGAAGTACAAATTCTGGTATCGTGACATCCCTTCCCGTGACATCACCAACACTCTAATACAAAACACCATTGATTGTCTGTCCGCTGTCTCTAACATCATGTCCTCTCTCTGTCTGGAACAGAATCTTTCAAAAAGTGAGGACCTTGTGTTCCCACCATCTACTAACCTACCTAAACCTGATGTCTCCATCTCGGTGTGTGGCATTACCATAACTGCTATTCAGCATGCCCACTGTCTTGGGGTTATGTTGAACTCCATTCTTTCTTTAATCCTTATATTCAATCACTTACATGCTCATTTCACTTGCACCTCAAAAATATCTCCAGAATCTGCCCTTTTCTTACTGTCAAAACAGCCAAAATCTCTGTCGCTCTGATTCACTCTCGTCTTGACGACTATAACTCATTTCTAATCGGTCTCCCACTCACCAGACTCTCCCCTCTCCATACTATCCTAAAAGCAGCAGACAGGCTCATCTTTCTGTCCAACCGCTACACCAACGCCTTTGCCCTGTGCCAGTCACTACACTGGTTGCCCACTCACTTTAGAATTCATTTTAAACCTATTACTCTCCCCCACAAAGCTCTCCACAGTGCTGCACCTCCTTACATCTCCACAGTGCTGCACCGCCTTACATCTCCTGCCTTATCTCTGTCTACCACTTTACCTGTGCTCTACGTTCTGCCAATGATTTGAGACTGACAACTTAAATTATAACTTCCCAGATTTTTCTCGTGCTGCCCCAGATAATCAGATTAATTCCCAGCATCCACAGTTTTAATCGTTGCCTGGAAAATCATCTTTTTAGAGGGGCCTATAACATTTCCTAATCTGACTCCAGCTTTATGTGTACTGCCTTACACCGCGTTCCAAATTATTATGCAAATGTTGTTTTTCGCTGATTTTCCTAAATAGTCGATGCAAATGACAGTCAGTATAATCTTCAAGCCATCAACCGTTGGAAAAAAGGAAAATTTTATTGAACAAATCTCCTAATGATAACAGATTTTTTTTTAGAAGTAAAAAACTCAAAATGCACTGTTTCAAATTATTATGCACAACAGAGATCAAAACATTTTAAAGGTTGTAAAGAGAACTAAAATGGTAATTTGTTGAATTTGCAGCATCAGGAGGTCATATTTACAGAAATCAAAAGCTCTTTCAATAAAAAAAAAAACTTAGCAGGCCAAGTTACATGTTAACCTAGGACCCCTTCTTTGATATCACCTTCACAATTCTTGCATCCATTGAATTTGTGAGTATTTGGACAGTTTCTGCTTGAATATCTTTGCAGGATGTCGGAATAGCCTCCCAGAGCTTCTGTTTTGATGTGAACTGCCTCCCACCCTCATAGATATTTTGCTTGAGGATGCTGCAGAGGTTCTCAACAGGGTTGAGGTCACATGGGGGCCACACCATGAGTTTCTCTCCTTTTATGCCCATAGCAGCCAATGACACAGAGGTATTCTTTGCAGCATGAGATGGTGCATTGTCATGCATGAAGATAATTTTGCTACGGAAGGCACGGTTCTTCTTTTTGTACCACGGAAGAAAGTGGTGCGTCATAAACTCTACTTACTTTGCAGAGGTCATTTTCACACCGACAGGGACCCTAAAGGGGCCTACCAGCTCTCTCCCCATGATTCCAGCCCAAAACATGACTCCGCCACCTCCTTGCTGACGTCGCAGCCTTGTTGGAACATGGTGGCCATTCACCAACCATCCACTACTCCATCAATCTGCACCATCCAGGGTTGCACGGCACTCATCAGTAAACAACACGGTTTGAAAATTAGTCTTCATGTATTTCTGAGTCCACTGCAACCGTTTCTGCTTGTGAGCATTGTTTAGGGGTGGCCGAATAATAGCTTTATGCACACTTGCAAACCTCTGGAGGATCCTACACCTTGAGGTTCGCGGGACTCCAGAGGCAACAGCGGCTTCAAATAACCTGTTTGCTGCTTTGCAATGGCATTTTAGCAGCTGCTCTCCTAATCCTATTAATTTGTCTGGCAGAAACCTTCCTCATTATGCCTTTATCTGAACGAACCCGTCTATGCTCTGAATCAGCCACAAGTCTTTTCACAGTACGATGATCACGCTTAAGTTTTCTTGAAATATCCAATGTTTTCATACCTTGTCCAAGGTATTGCACTATTTCACGCTTTTCAGCAGCAGAGAGATACTTTTTCTTTCCCATATTGCTTGAAACCTGTGGCCTGCTTAATAATGTGGAACGTCCTTCTTAAGTAGTTTTCCTTTGATTGGGCACACCTGGCAAACTAATTATCACAGGTGTCTGAGATTGATTACAATGATCCAAAGAGCCCTAAGGCTGGGTTCAAACACCCTATTTACGGACGTAATTCGGGCGTTTTAACCTCGAATTACGTCCGAAAATACGGCTCCAATGCGCCGGCAAACATCTGCCCATTCATTTGAATGGGCTTTACGATGTTCTGTGCCGACGGTCATTTTTTTTACGCGCCGCTGTCAAAAGACGGCGCGTAAAAAAGGCGCCCGCGTCAAAGAAGTGCATGTCACTTCTTGAGACGTAATTGGAACCGTTTTCCATTGACACAATGGAAAAACAGCTCCAATTACGTCCGTAATGGATGCTGCGAAAAACGCCTGCACTTGCCATTACGTCTGAAATTCTGGAGCTGTTTTCTCCTGAAAACAGCGCCGTAATTTCAGCCGTAATCGACGCTGCCGTGTGAACATACCCTAAGACACAATACCATCCATGAGTTTAATTGAAAAACAAATAATTAAATGTTTATGACACTTAAATCCAATGTGCATAATAATTTGGAACACGGTGTATGTTTATAAAAGATGGCTGGATCATTGTACAAAACAAGCACTTTTAGGATATGTTCACATGCTGCAGATTTGTTAAAGAAATTTCTGCAAATGAAAATCCGTTCCATTCATTTGAAAGGGGTTGTACCTGCAGCAGATATGTGGATTTTTGCAAGCTCAATTCAGATGAATGGAACGGATTTTCAGTCACAGAAAAATTCTGCAACAAATCCTCCATGTGTGAACTTACCCTTACATTTTGTGTCAGCCCTTTTTCCTTATAGAGTGTAAGCTCTTGCTAGCAGGGTCCTCACTCCTCTTGTTTGAATTGTAAATTAGTTTTGTCACTTTGTAGTGTCTAATATTGTCTGTACATGTTCCCTCTGAATTGTAAAGTTCTCCGGAAAATGTTGGCGCTATAAAGATTATTATTAGACTAGCTGTTATAGCACGTGGTGCTTTTCTGTTTCCATTCATAGTGTTGACTACTGCAGCGCGCATCACGCTCGGCACACGGAAGTGTGTCTGTGTGCTGTGCGCGGTTTTCACGCACCCATTTACTTCAATGGGTACATGATGCGCGAAAAACGGCCAAATATAGGACATGTCGTGAGTTTTACGCAGCGGCCATACGCTGCGTGAAAATCACTGACAGTCTGAACGGCCCCATAGACTAACATAGGTCCGTGCGACGTGCGTGAAAATCACGCGTGTTGCAAGGACGTATTACACATTCGTCTAAATAAGCCCTTACACTAAAATAATAATTGCACTATAAAAACAGCTCCCATTCTCTGTAGGAATAACATAGGAGCTGGTGAGTAATGCTACACATTAACCCCTTCCTGCATTTGGATGTACCATTATGTCCTAATTGCAGTTTTCTGGCCACAATAGAATGTAATTATGCGTCCAGTGGATGACACGGGCACAGGATTGCAGAATTGAACAAGATCAGAGGTAACTCCAAACCCTAACGCCAAGGTCAAAAGCATGTAAGTGGTTACAAAGTAAAAGGGTTCCCTCTGTCACCTCATAGGTGCTGTGTGACACAGCCACGGGGAGCCGATGGGTTGCCATGGCACCTGGGATCCTAACAAATGCCCCTTAGCCTGCTATGGCTGTTTGCCATGAGTATACCAAAGCATTTTAGCAGCAATTAAACTATCGCAGTGTGAAGTTCCCGAGTGGGACAAAAAAATTAATTAAATAAATAAAGTTTA
Organism: Rhinoderma darwinii; assembly: GCF_050947455.1. Taxonomy (NCBI): domain Eukaryota; kingdom Metazoa; phylum Chordata; class Amphibia; order Anura; family Rhinodermatidae; genus Rhinoderma; species Rhinoderma darwinii. The sequence goes on along the minus strand of NC_134690.1, from coordinate 127,973,245 downwards.
TGTAAAAAAAAAAGTGTTTAGAGGGAAAAAATATCAAATAATTTTTCCATAAACAGTGGTTTTATTGTGCAAAAGTTTTAAAAAATCCTATACTTATTTGGTATTGTCGCAATTGTAAGGATTTGTATAATAACGTTAACATGTTATATATACCACATGGTGAACGATGTAAAAAGAAAAAAAAAGCTGAACACACAAAACATTGGAATTTCTTTTTTTTTTTTATACCCCTCAAAAAAATAAAATGTAATCAATAGGTCCTATGTACCCCAAAATGGTGCCATTAAAAAATACAAACTCGTCCTGCAAAAAACAAGCCCACATACAGATACATTCAAGGAAAAATATAAAAGTTATGACTCTCGGAATGCGCAATTAAAAATCTTTTTTTCTTTTTCCCATGAAGAGTTTTATTTTATTGCGAAAAAGTAGAAAAACATAAATAAAACGATACATGTTTGGTATTGCCGTAATTGTACCGATCCATAGAATGACGTTAGGCTTCGGACCTTTCCGTTAGAGGAACCCATGAACGGAATCCAAACTGAAATAAACCGAAACCATAGGTTTCCGTTTGCATTACCATTGATTTAATTGGAGATGGTTTCCATTTGTCACCGTTGTGTAAGGGCTCCGTTGTTTTGACTGAATCAATACTGTAGTCGACTTCTCTATTCATTGTTTTTAATTCAGTTTGGATTCCGTTCATGAGTTCCCCTGACAAAAAGGTCAGACGGATCCCCTGAACTGAGTCCCGACGCAGATGTGAACGAAGCCTTAACATGTTATTTATGCCATACAGTGAACGGCGTAAATTAAAGCAATAAAAAAGCATTGGCGGAATTGCTTCTTTTGTTTCAATTCCCTCCAAAAAATTGTATAAAAGTTAATAAATAAGTTTTATGTACCCATAAATGGTGCCAAGCCCCTATACAGCTATGTTGACTGAAAAATAAAAAAAGTTAATGGCTGCCGGAATTTAGCAACGCAAAATGAAATAATTCCTGCAGTCCTTATTGCCAAAAAGCTTGGTCCTTAAGGGATTACTAAATAAATAATCTTAACATTGAAATAGCGCAAGGATTGTATGAAAAAAACAAACACGCAAGGACAAATAAATATGTCCAGCTGAAAATGGTTCAAATCAACTAAATATCCTAATGCATTTGATGCCCACTGCCTGGTACTATGAAAGCAGGATAATTGGTCCCAATGACTAAATACTTCAGTTAACAAATAGTATTGTGGGATGTTTAAATGATCATAAGGCCTCATTTACACGAGCGTGTGCGTTTTGCGCGTGCAAAAAACGCTGCGTTTTGCGCGCGCAAAAGGCACTTGGCAGCTCCGTGTGTCATCCGTGTATGATGCGCGGCTGCGTGATTTTCGCGCAGCCGCCATCATAGAGATGAGGCTAGTCGACGCCCGTCACTGTCCAAGGTGCTGAAAGAGCTAACTGATCGGCAGTAACTCTTTCAGCACCCTCGACAGTGAATGCCGAACACAATATACACCAACCTGTGAATAAAAAAAGACTTTCATACTTACCAAGAACTTCCTGCTTCCCCCAGTCCGGGCTCCCGGCCGTTGCCTTGGTGACGCGTCCCTCTCTTGTCATCCGGCCCCACCTCCCAGGATGACGCCGCAGTCCATGAGACCGCTGCAGCCTGTGATTGGCTGCAGCCTGTGCTTGGCCTGTGATTGGCTGCAGCCTGTGCTTGGCCTGTGATTGGCTGCAGCTGTCACTTTGACTGAACTGTCATCCCGGGAGGTCGGACCGGAGTTATCGGTAAGTCAGAACGTCTTTTTTTTTTTACAGGTTCATGGATTTTCGGAGCGGAAGTCACTGTCCATGGTGCTGAACCAGTTTAACGCTTTCAGCACCGTGGACAGTGACTGTCTCCTGACGTCGCGTACCCGAACATTTTTTACCGGTTTCGGTCAAAACGAGTTTGGCCGAACCCGGTGAAGTTCGGTGCGCTCATCTCGAATTTGACACTCCGTTTGGATGTTTGTAAACAGAAAAGCACGTGGTGCTTTTCTGTTTACATTCAGGAGTTTGACAGCTCTTGCGCGAATCACGCAGTTCGCACGGAAGTGCTTCCGTGCGGCATGCGTGGTTTTCACGCACCCATTGACTTCAATGGGTGCGTGAGTGCGCGAAAAACGCACGATTATAGAACATGTCGTGAGTTTTTTTCTGCGCACACGGGCTGAGCGCAATTCACGCATCGTCTAAACTGCCCCATTGACTAATATAGGTGCGTACGACATGCGTGCAAAGCACGCGCGTCGCACGCGCGTATAATACGTTCGTGTAAATGAGGCCTAAATGTGATACTGCAGAACCACTGGAGGTCTGGGTGTTGCGCCCATAGAACATTACAGCCCTGTGAAACCAACCGTACTGGGAACATTGAACAAGGAGTGGGATCATTGATCTACTGAGATAAGCAATGACAGCTGGGTCGTACATAACTATGATGCTAGGAACCCGGCTCCCTGCAGTGTGTTCGGTCCGGGACTTGCGGCCGAAATACATTCCGTCCTTTACGGACCGAACACGCTCGTGTGAACCCAGCCTTAGGGTATGTTCACACGTAGTGAGCAAAAACGTCTGCATTTTTTACGGCCGTTTCTGGAGCTATTTTTCAATGGAGTCAATGAAAAACGTCTCCAAAAAACGTCCCAAGAAGTGTCCTGCACAGCTTTTGACGAGCCGTCATTTTACGCGCCGTATTTTGACAGCGATGCGTAAAATAAAGGCTCGTGGGAACAGAACATCGTAATTCCCTTTGAAAGCAATGGGCAGATGTTTGTAGGCGTATTAGGGGCGTTTTTTCAGGCGTAATTTGAGGCGTAGAACGCCCGAATTACGTCTGAAACCACTGCGTGTGAACATACCCTGATGGTTATAATTAAAGTGTGACAAGCCCATTATAGGAAGCTGAGCACTGTTTTCATTGTCAGGCATGATTTGAAAAATATAAAGCGTAAATCTGATTTGGTGTTATGGGCAACACTTCTGGTCCTACAGCCAAAACTCTTTTTCCTCTGATTAATTCTCGTCTTGACTAATGTGACTAATTACTTATCGGTCTTCCCTTCACTAAACTTTCCTGCCTCCAATTTATCCTGAATGCAGCAGGCAGGCTTATCTGTCTGAGCAACCGCTACACCACTTCCTCCGCCCTGTGCCAGTCACTACACTGGTTGCCCACTCACTTTTGAATTCAATTTAAACGTATTACTCTCCCCCACAAAGCTCTCCTCAGTGCTGCACCTCCTTAAACCTCCTCCCTGATCTGTCTACCACTTTACCCATGCTCTACGTTCTGCCAACAATTTAAGACTAACATCCTCCATAACCCTAACCTCCCCCACCCATCTCCAAGACTTATTTCATGTTGCACCAGTCCTGGAATGCACTACCCCGGACCATCAAATGAATTCCCAACATCCACCGTTTTAAGCGTATACTGAAATTGTTTTTTGTTTTTTTTAAAACAGGCCTATAACATGCCACAAATTGACGAGTTTCCTTTTCACGCCATTATTCCACAATACCTGACCCCTTCCACAGTATCCCCCACACTCCTTGCACCCTATTGCTCTTCATGTCAGTCATACACAGATACTGGCTGGTGACCGGCTCATGCAGCTTTACATTTTGTGTTACCCCCGATTTCCTCTTGCGAGCGGAGCCATCACATTTGTTTGATGTTTTTTTAATTAGTTTGTTACCCTGTAGTGTCTGATATTGTCTGTACATTTACCCTCTGAATTGTAAATTGCTGTGGAATTTATGGCGCAATATTATTATTATTGATTCATCTTTTGCATCACTTTTCATGCATAAGGCCTACACGCTGCAGATTTTTGTAATTTCAGATTTCAATGCAAATCTGTAAAGAAATCCACATGTGGATTTTGATGTGGATTTTGGTGCAGATTTCACCCTGTGCATTGCAAAGCGTTAAATCCACTGTGAAAATCTATGAGAAATCCGAAAACTAAATTTTCTGATCACTGAAAATTAAAAATCACAAAGACAGGCATGCCCTCAATTTCGCACAGATTTCTCCACTACAGTTTTCCTTGGGTGGTGACTAGCGCAACAGCGCTAACTTTATTCATTTATCCTAAGAAACGTGTGACATTTGCTATTCCAAATACAAGATATTTTATAATTACAGACTCCAGCCCCGTGTTGGCATTAGTAAAACTCCTGCTGAAATATTGAAGTAAATTGAAATGTTTTCTCAATCCCCTTCAACACGTGTGGGAACAATTGCTCAACTAGTAACTACTTTTTACTGAAACAAGCGCTTGCCTAGATTACATCAACATTGATGACCTATCAGTTGGTGGAATCTGCAGAGAAATTGTTATTCCCGCAGTGGACTCTGTAGTCTCCTGGACATACAACTCATGCTGTGTGAACTTTTCATTATTTTTTTATGTGTATCTGTTAAGACCTCATGCACACGAATGTATTTTTTTCCTCCGGTAAATACGGGTCCATTGTCACACGTATTCGACCCGTATTCCACCCGTATTTACGGACCCGTGCCCGTAAATACGGGTCTGGTGTCGCCAGTATTCCACCCGTATTTACGGACCCGTTTTCTCTGCACTAATCAGCAGCCCCTTCTCTCTATCAGTGCTGGAAAGAGAGAAGGGGCAGCCCTTTCGGGCAGAGTTTCCGCAGCGATTGTAAGTATAAGAAGTTCATACGTACCGTTGTCTTGGTGACGCGTCCCTCTTTTGACATCCAGTCCTAACTCCCTGGATGACGCGGCAGTCCATGTGACCGCTGCAGCCTGTGATTGGCCTGTGATTGGCTGCAGCGGTCACATGGAATGAAACGTCATCCCGGGAGGCCGGACTGGAGGAAGAAGCAGGTAAGTTAACTTTTATTACTATTAACTCCAGCGGTAGTCACTGTCCAGGGTGCTGAAACAGTTACTGACGATCAGTTAACTCTTTCAGCACCCTGGACAGTGACTATCCCCTGACGTCGCCTAGCAACGCTCCCGTAATTACGGGTGCACACACGTAGTCACCCGTAATTACGGGAGCCCCATAGACTTCTATGGGCCTGCCCGTGCTGTAATTACGGCCTGAAGTAGGACATGTTCTATATTTTTCAATAGAAGTCTATGGGCGTTTTTACGTTCGTGTGCATGAGGCCTTAAGGTATATTTTGAATGATTAGCGGTATATTATTTGTCTATTTATATGTAAATGGTTTATCTAGGTACCATAACTACGCCACATTAACTATTTGTATATTTTTTTTACATATAGTAGCTATTCATTTTTTGTCCCAATATCTTACGTGTCCAGAGAGCCGGTTTCTCTTTTTTTATAACTGCAATTTTCTAGAGATTCTTGAGGGGCTACAATTAGTACAACCAGTGCGCTCGACATCCGATTTGTTACAAGATTTCTTTGGTGACCTGCCCATTACATTTTTCTTGTACATGTGGATGGGACTTTTAAAATGCCATCCATGTATTGCATTGTAAATTGCCGCAGTCAATTCTGCAGCGTGTGTATTTGGTTCTCACTATTTGCATATAAATTGTGTTAGATGTCATCTTTTCCTTTAGGGCGGATTTACACCAGCGTGTGCATTTTGGACATGCAAAAAACGCTGCGTATTGCGTGCGCAAAAGGCACTTAACAGCTCCGCGTGTCATGATCATATGGTGTGCGGCTGCGTTATTTTCGCGCAGCCGCCATCATTATGACACTCCGTTTGTATGTTTGTAAACAGAAAAGCACGTGGTGCTTTTCTGTTTTCATTCACACTTTTCACTGCTGTTGCGCGAATCACGCGCGTCCCACGGAAGTGCTTCCGTGTGCCATGCGTGGTTTTCACGCACCCATTGACTTCAATGGGTGCGTGATGCACGAAATACGCACAAAGAACGGACATGTCGTGAGTTTTACGCAGCGGACTCACGCTGCGCAAAAATCACTGACTGTCTGCACGGCCCCATAGACTAATATAGGTCCGTGCGAGGCGCGTGAAAATCACGCGCGTTGCACGGACGTATTTTACGTTCGTCTGAATAAGCCCTTAGTGTGCCAAAATGCCCTCCCTAGCTTACACTTTTAGGGGATCTGGTAGATACCCATTTTTAGGGGGCTTACCCTAGTTACAGGTTATTATATTATAATTTTTTTGCAGTTAATTATGAGCCCCCATAACAATAACATCATTGTGTCGGTTGTACCATAACAATGGGAATCCATAAATGTGAATCTTTTGACTCTTTTGGAAAAGTTAGTTTTCATGCATAACATGTATGGGACGTATGGACAGGGGCTGTCTTAGCACTGTCTGACCACTAGTTTTGCATAAATAAAAAAATATTGAGGCAATTTTTTTTTTACAAAATCATACACATTGACAGACTACATTGCTATAGTTCATGTTCCCTTTCCAAAAAGTTCAGATATGAAGCAGGACTCATTGTATGTATGAGATGCAAAGCTACTATGGTAATGCATTCAAAACCCCTAGGAACTCTTTGATCTCTGTGCTTCTCATCTCTTCCTCCATCACTAATTTTGTCTAATTCCATTAATCTCTATCCCACATAACTCTACAGAAGAACATTTCATCAAAATCACACAACATAAAAGGAAAAATGATTGAAAATATTTGCACGGTATTATTCATTTTACAGCCGTTCCCATGGATATACAGATACTGCTGATAATCCACAATATACTATGGGACATGTTAATCCCAATGACGCTGCATGTTACGGTTTCCAGGCGTGTAAATAGAGGTTTCATGAGCCAGCGTCGCGATAATCCGTGATTAGTTTGGTTAAGAAGGAGATGAGGCGGCATCACTGGGGTCTCCGCGCTGAATAAGGGCAAAGTGTGAACCGCTGCTACGTATAATGACATTTTTATCACAGTACAGAACATATATACAGTTATACAGCTCAATTATTATGAATATTGATAGAAACTTCAGGCTAGTTTATATGGATTTCCGAAATATCTGCCAGACAATCAAAAATAGAGCAAGAGAATGTGGGAATTGTTATTGAAAAAGACAGCGCAGTGAAAAAGGGATATAGGAGAAATGGGGTTTGACAAGGGGAGGATTTTCCATGAGGCACATGAGGAGGGATCACATGAATGTTCCTCCTGAAGAACCACAAGCAGAAATATGAAAAACCGTGAGGAATTAATACAGAAAGTATATTGGAAAATTCGATAACTTTTCGTGATGCAAAAAAAAAAAAACTGAAACTGGACAATCCCTTTAAATATTCCCCAGCACTTTTCGTCTAAAATCCGCAGCATGTCAATCTGCAGCGTGCCATAAAGTGGACACATCGTCCAGCACGGCGGCATGGAAACATGTCTCCAATATGGCTGCCGCCAGGGAAGTTTAAAAAAAATAAATGAATAGCTACAACATTAATAAAAGCAAATAAAAACTCACATCTGATTAAAGATACAGAGATTCCCTCTAAAAGTGTGATAAGCAAGATTTTAAAAAGATCATTAAATTGTACCTATTGGTCAGTATTAGGGTATGTTCACACGCAAACTCAAAAACGTCTGAAAATATGGAGCAGCTCCTGATTTTCAGACGTTTTTTAAGCCACTTGCAGTTTTTACGGCCGTTTTTGGGGCTGTTTTCACTAGTCTATGAAAAACGGCTCCAAAAACGTCCCAAGAAGTGACCTGCACTTCTTTTTCGCAGCCGTTTTTTACGCGGCCGTTTTGAAAAACGACCGCAAAAAAAACGGACCGTCGGAACAGAACGCCGTTTTTGCCTTTGAAATCAATGGGCAGATGGTTGGAGGCGTTCTACTTCGGAGAAACGGCCGAAAATAGGCCGAGTGAACATACCCTTATAATCTAAACAGATCCAAAATGCTGTGCTGATTCATTTTATAACATATCATTATAGGGGTCAGAGCTCTGTGTGGTTTTTTTTTTTTATATAGCGCTCCACATCCTCGGCGTCCTTTTACATAGCCTTATAACATTCTGGCTATGTGCAGCTGCCATTAGAGACCAGGCCAATTTGAGTTTTTTCATTTTTGTTTTTTTCCTCCCCGCCTTCCAAAAGCCAGAACTTTTTTTATTTTTTCATTGACATAACCATATGAGGGCTTGTTTTTTGCGAGACAAGTTGTAGTTTTTAATGGCACCATTTATTGCACTGCATAATGTAGTGGGAAGCTGTAAAAAAAAATTATATGTGGGGTGAAATGGTCAAAAAACAGAGATTTTTTTTTGGTGGGTTTTGTTTTTACGGTGTCCATCAGGTGGTAAAAGCTTCATGTTCACATTATTCTACAAGTTGATACGATTACAGTGATACCAATTTTATATGCTTTGTTTTATGTTTTCCCACTTTCAGCAAACTATTTGCTAAAAAAAATAAAATAATTTGTGTCGCCATAATCTGAGAGCCATATCTTTTTTATTTTTCCGTCAATTTAGCGATGTGAGGGCTTAAATTTTGCGGGGTGAGCTGTAGTTTTCACCAATACCGGCGGTGCCAACGTACATGGGGGGCCTGTGATGGCGGGTGGGCCCCGTAACAGCCGCTATGGCTGCTACAGCGGTAGTTAGTTTACACACTTGAATAACTAAAGCATTTTTTCTTTTGCCATTTCATTCATTTTGTTCCTCCTATCACGTCTCAAACGTCATGTTTTAAAGCCAATGGTTCCACCAATTCTCCAATTAGTGTTCTCATTTTCTGTTCCCTCTTGAAGGCTTGTGGGTTTGTTTCCATTCTGCTGAATATCAACAGGCAGAGAAATTACCATGAATCAAGGAAGACTAAATGTTTTCATCTAGAAGGTCTAGCACAGCAGTCGTTTCTAGAAATATAACGACACTAATTAACGTGAAAGACTTTGTAGAATTCTATTACGCACATTCAGGCCTTGATCCAGCGGTCACATTCTAATTCTACGCAAGTTATGAACACCCAGCAGGACAAGATTGCTGGTTATGATCACAACACCATTGTATTGTATTTTAATTACACATTTTCCGTGCATACAAAATAACCAGCAATCCTCTGGATTACACCCGGCATACAAAACAATTGGCGCTTAATTCTTAGCAGCTTTAAAAATAGCTCACACAGACTTGTTTATGGCTAAAATCTAATATTTCTGTGAGGTCAATGTAATGATTAACGGGATTGTCATGTTTTCATAAATTCTTCAACAGTCTAATGTGCTATTCTCAATGGCGGACAGATTCAATCAGGGAGGGGTGTAATTGACTAATATTTCATAATATCATAAGGGGCATTTCCCAGCAACAAAAACATTTTATCACAGGAGGATAATAAGTCCCAGTCAAAGAAATGGAGAAAACCTGTGGTATTGACCATATTGCTTACACTGGAGTAAAAGATGGACACCATACAAGACTGATATAGGTAGCCAGTTATTTGTATAGAGCCCTTAAAAAGATCTGGAGGATCTTTGACCATGTTTGGTATCCACAAAAGAAGTAGAAAGTCACAGGTGACATCATTAATTAAGTTGCGCTAATGAGTCCTCTTTAGCGTCTCCCCTGACCAGCAGATGGAGCCATACTTAATCGTAAAATAGGAGAGGCTAAACCTAAAATTTCATTACTAGAGACATAAAAACAAATTCAAACAGTATAAGGCTGGGTTCACACGACCTATTTTCAGGCGTAAACGAGGCGTATTATGCCTAGATTTACGCCTGAAAATAGGGCTACAATACGTCGGCATACGTCGGCAGGACACTTCTTTGCAACGTAATTTGAGCCGTTCTTCATTGAAGTCAATGAAGAGCAGCTCAAGTTTTACGAGCGTCACAGACGCCTCGTATATTACGAGGAGGAGCATTTACGGCTGAAACTAGGCAGCTGTTTTCTCCTGAAAACAGTCTGTCTTTTCAGACGTAAAAGCCTCTCATCGTGTGCACATACCCTAAGATGAGAAATCTGTATTTAAAGAGAACCTTTCACCTCCCCATACATGTGCAGCTGAGTGCATTATGTAATGGGGAGGGCTGCACAAACCCTAGGGCACTTAAAATGTTTTTTCTACCCTCCTCCGTTATATAGATACCGGTGCCGTTATATTTGGCGCCAGATATTTAAATAACCCCCTGAACTGTCAATGGGGCGTGTAATGGCAAGGGGGCGTGTAACATGGCTGTGTCCTTGTCTGCTGACCGCTGAAGAGTGAGAGCGTGCGCACACGCTCTCTCTCTCTCCTGCTGTAACATTGTCTGTAGCTGATTGGACAGACCGCTTTCTTCTTTTGACGAGCCGTCATTTTACGCGCCGTATTTTGACAGCGACGCGTAAAATGACAGCTCGTCTGCACAGAACATCGTAAGACCCATTGCAAGCAATGGGCAGATGTTTGCCGACGTATTGGAGCCGTCTTTTCAGGCGTAATTCGAGGCGTAAAACGCCTCCATTACGTCTGAAAAGAGGTCGTGTGCACATACCCTTATGCTTAAAGTAACAATAGCTAAATCCTCTGAATTAAATGGAATCTCCACTTAAATAATATAACGTTCATGTTTCTCTTCTCTTACTGTACACTATTTTACTATTAGAGCAGTTTTAGATTTATAGTCTATTGTAGCCTTTAGTTTCTATTGTATCAAGCCAGGAAGTTGCAACCGTAATCCGTCATTTTAGAGGCAATGGAGCGCTGTCTCTGGTCACCCAGTCACCCAGCCTTTATACAGGAATAGACAAAAAAAATCCTAGCTTTCTCCACTCATTTCTTTCTCCTTGTAAGTCAACGTTGTATTGTTACTCTGAGGGTATGTTGACACGGCTTATTTTCGGACGTTTTTCGGGCCGTTTACAGCTGAAAAACGGCCCGAAAAATCGGAAGCAGAACACCTCCAAACATCTGCCCATTGATTTCAATGGGAAATACGGCGTTTTTCATTGACTATAGAAAAACGGCCGTAAAAAACATTAGTTGCTAAAAAAAAGTCTGAACATCAGGAGCTGTTTTCCCTTGAAAACAGCTCTGTATTTTCAGAAGTTTTTGCTAAGCGTGTGAACATACCCTTATAATCATGCCCTTTGTGCTTTCTTTACTTACTCTGATACATGCCGACATGACTAATGCAATATGGGAGATAGGCATGCAAACTCGTCTTCCTTTTAGGCCTTATCCACACGAACGTGTTTAACGTCCGTGATTTTCATCGCTAGTCAATGGGGCCGTTCAGACAGTCCGTGATTTTCACGCAGCATATGTCCACTGCGTAAAACTCACGACATGTCCTATACTTGTTCGTTTTTTGCGCATCACGCACCCATTGAAGTCAATGGGTGCCTGAAAATCGCGCACGGCACACGGAAGCACGTCCGTGTGTCGCGCGTGATCCGCGCAACAGTAGATAAAGAAATTAAGGAAAAAATAAAAGTACATTTATTTTTCTAAACCTCAAAACCGCGTGTCATAAGGATGGCATATGCGTGAAAATCACGCAGCCACGCAGCAAACACTGATAACACACGGAACTGCAACACGCAAAAAACGCAGCGTTTTTCGCGCACCAAAAAACGCACACATTCGTGTGAATAAGGCCTTAAGGTTTCCATTAATTTCCTTGTATAAAAAATACCGTGATAGAGACGCATCTCTACAAGGGACGTTAAATAAGTGGAAATAGCTTCAGCAGTAGGTGTGTCGGTGTCGTTTGTAGGGTGTGGATCTGTGGCGGACAACTTAAAAACTTACGAAAGCCCAGTCTTGTCTTGCACCCTTCCCTTTCCTCTTCATACTGAAAAAACCCCACAATTTACGGGCCCATTAAATTCAGCCGTTTTCTGCCATTCTGCAACTGCCTCTCCAGATCCTTTTCTTACGGGTTTATGTGGAGAAGCACAATCCCTGTTCTGAGTTCCAATAATCCTGGCGCACATAAATATACTTTATACTTTACATAATAGCGAGCATTGCCAAGCGCCCGGCCTCTCTGCAGAGATTTAAGTGCTTATTTCACCTTGGAAGTGACATAAAATGGAGTTTTAACAATGGATGTGCTCGTTCACACTGCACCATGATTTACAAATAAATGGATGTGCTCCTGCTGGTTTAAATATGATGCATGCCATAAAAACACAAATTCCACGCCGCAACCGTTTAACGGGTTTGTTATAAATCTTTGCCAGAGGACATTTTGCATATTCTCATGCCCTTTCCTAACCTCAACTGCTACACTCTTTAGCATGCTAATGGATTTTGTGACTTTGAATCCTTCTTAGGACTTTTTTCTTTACTTTTTAGTTCATATTTTGCTTTTTACTCTAGCACTAAAGCTTTACATTTCTATTTTAAATACACATGGGCTTACTGGGCAGTCGTTCTAAGATTTGTACTTTTAGAGGGCCATGTACTATAAATTAGATTTAGGCAATCTGTGGCGCTTTCGTTCTAGCAGAAGTAATACTCCCAGCAAACCATAAAAGGTAAAATAGTAGTCCAACAGCAGCGGAATTCCCATAATATTTGCACGATTTTTTTAATATAAGGAATGAATTGTGCTACTGAAGAGACAAACTTAGACCACTTTTCATATGGCAGTGCTTCGCATCAGTATTTGGAAGCCAAGACCAGAAAACGTAGAATGGAAAGATTTGCACCTCTTAAAATTTTCGGACCCACTCCTGGTTTTGGCTTCCAAATACTGAAGCAAAATACTGCCGTGTGAATGTGACCTTAAATACGCTAAATGATAGCACAGATGAGATTCTGATATTATGTTCTTCAGATTACGTCACAATAAACTTTTGTTAGAGCTACAAGGATGACTACATTGCCAAAATGGTGTCTCTGAAATTGGCATGACCTAAAACCATTTTGAATTGCCATGTCAGTCAAGTGCCATATGCAGATTGTGATGCCCCTAGATCAAGAAGCTGACCCACTATACTTTTATGTCATTCCATTTGTAAGAACATTGTCTCCAATATAGCCCTAGACTTAAGTTATTTTCACACAGGGCGGGTACGCTGCGTAAAAGTACACAGCGTATCCATCCTGGCGGCTGCAGGGAATTCCCGATGAAAAACCGTACCAAATTGTGACGTGTCCCTCTGCCTTCCTGCAGGCCAACCTCCTGGGATGACTTTTCATCCCATGTGAACGCTGCACCCTGTGATTGGCTGCAGCAATCACATGGGATGAAACGTCATCCCAGAAGGCCGGCCTAGATGAAGAAGCATAGAATTCTGGGTAAGTAGAAGATTTTTTTTTTCTGAGTTGCAATTTTTGGAGCGGAATCACAGCTTTTCTGCCGCAAAAAAAACACAAAATTTGCTATATGTTGCGGGTTTTACCTCCCATTGGATTCAATAGGGAAAACCCACAACAAAAAAGAAGCGATTATGCTAATACAACTGACTTTTGCGGATTACAAAACCACAGCGCAGCTCAATTTCAGAGCGTTTATTTTCCGATCATCATTTACGCAGCGTGTGGATGAGATTTCAAATCCCATCCACTTTGCTACTACTGTATTATGCTGCGGATTTTCCGATTTGCTGCAGATTTTGCATGTATTTTTCAAGCCAAAACCAGAAACGGAACTTTCACAGCAGAAATATATAAAGGAAGGCCTTATAGGTCTGCTCTCCTGGATCCAATTCTGGTTTTGGCTTACAAAATGCAGGCAAAATCTGCAGCAGATCTGCATTGTGAGAACCCAGCCTTATAGGCTGGGTTCACACGACCTATTTTCAGACGTAAACGAGGTGTATTATGCCTCGATTTACGCCTGAAAATAGGGCTACAATACGTCGGCAAACATCTGCCCATTCATTAGAATGGGTTTGCCGACGTACTGTGCAGACGACCTGTAATTTACGCGTCGTCGTTTGACAGCTGTCAAACGACGACGCGTAAAATGACTGCCTCGGCAAAGAAGTGCAGGGCACTTATATACATTATATGCAGGGCACTTCTTTGCAACGTAATTTGAGCCGTTCTTCATTGAAGTCAATGAAGAGCAGCTCAAGATTTATGAGCGTCAAAGACGCCTCGCATAATGCGAGGAGGAGCTTTTGCGTCTGAAACTACGCAGCTGTTTTCTCCTGAAAACAGTCTGTAATTTCAGACGTAAAAGCTACTTCTCGTGTGCACATACCCATAGAGTGAAATCAGCTGCAAATCTGCAGCAAAATCAGCATGGGTTTGAATTGGGAAAATCAGCTACATGTGGATTTACGCTCGCAGTAGGAAGGGCAGCTCTGAAGAATAACCTGCTGATCCTATGATCAAATCCTAGCTTGTCATTCATTCTTTAGTTTTTTTGTTTAGCATCGGATTGCAAATAAAAACCAGATGAAGCTGATGACTAATGACCCATTACATGTATATTTCCTAACTTTGTCTCATTGAGTTAAAAATGTAAAATACACCACATGGAAAATGGGGTTATGTTCCCTTTACAATGGGATGTTTTTATTCTACATTGAAATCAGTTAAACACTATATGGAAGAAAACAGATCTGCCACATTCGTCATACCACCCATTAGACATTTCTTCTTTGGAACTGGGTCAAGATGGGAACCCACTCGTTCTGCTGATCAGCTACTGGACTTTTATTCATCTATTTTATGTCTGAAGTACCATAAATGCTCATTGTAAAAATATCTCGGCTTATCATCGCTTCCAATGACGGAGAGTTCTACGGTCTGCTCATGAAGTAGCTATCTTTCCTTTAGGGACATGTACGTATTTGGATGGAGGTACTCTAACTGTTACCCCTCTTACCATAAGATAAAACCTACATTGTTTTATCCACATGACAGCCATTTCTTCCAGGTGCATATTGGCTACCAGAAAAATAAAATCCCATACCGTGTTTTATTCATTTACAATTCGCAAATATAAGTAAATATATTATGGCACGTTCCCCATCTCTCTCGTGCAACATGTGGTCACAGGATGTTTGAGAAACATTCACTGAAAAACATTTTTCTATCTTCCATGTGAGCCAAAAGGAAATTACAGTGCACTCTAGATGTTTCCCAGGTTCATTGAAGCATTGAAGAATGATGAGAGCATCTGTATTGGGGTTTTGTATTGCTAGGTCAGAGGAGTATTTTGAGTCAACAACCCTTGAAATATTGTATTGCTGATAACAGGGAAATTCTGAAACAGAGAGACACATAAGAATTATAAAAGAAATACCTGGAGTTGGAAACATAAAGTACACATTTACTATAAAAAATATTAAAACATTGTATAGTATTGAGCATTTGTTACCAGACAGACCCTTTTTTTTTTTTTTGTCCTGTCTGGGGTCATAGCTTGCAGCCATTTGGATCCTAGCACCATAACACATCATACAAAAGTCCCCAGCACGGCTCAGTGCCTGATGAAGGTCAATGTGACCGAAACGTCGCACCTAGCCACTGGCATAAAATAAGAAATAAAAAACAAGAATTTTTCACCTCTGACCTTTGTGCCGAATACTTCTTTCATCTATCAGTCTATATAATAAGTTAAGTAATTGTATCAATACATTGCATTGCTTATACTGTACTGATTTAAAAGTTTGGCTCTGTTCACACTTGCATTCAGGGGTTTCTTTCATCTGATGACTGTATAGTGGCAGGTGTCAAGCAACTTTATATGTATAATAATTTTATATGTAATCTGTATTATGGCGTTCAAAGGTAAATATAGCCTTCAGGCCCCATGCACACAAACGTATTTTTGCGGCCACAATTCACCTGCAAATCTGCGGGTGAATTTCGGCCCCATTCATTTCAATGGGCCCATGCACACGACCGTGGTTTCCATGGTATGTGCATTGCCCAGGAGCCTGACCGCAAAACGATCAGACATGTTTTATTACGGCCGCATCTTGCAGTCCAGGCTCGATGAAATTAATGCACACGGCCATGTGCACGGCCTGTGATTTGCGGGTTAATGGGAAAAA
This sequence comes from Rhinoderma darwinii, assembly GCF_050947455.1. NCBI lineage: Eukaryota > Metazoa > Chordata > Amphibia > Anura > Rhinodermatidae > Rhinoderma > Rhinoderma darwinii. The sequence goes on along the minus strand of NC_134690.1, from coordinate 127,957,273 downwards.
GTTTTACTTATCAGTATGGTTTATTTTTTTCCTTTATTACAATGTGTGGAAGTTCTAATTTAAATGCATTTAGATCCGTTTGAAAAAACAATGTGATAAAATTAAAATCTACGTCTTCCAAATAAAGAGCAAAATATGCAATCCTTATAGTTAAAAACAAAAATTGCATAGCTGCAAAACAAACAAAACTATGCCAACCAGTAATCATTGGCATATCTTCTTCTTAATCAAAGGAAAATCAGCTGTACGCCACCAAGAAGCCAAGTGCCTTTTCACATTCCGTCATGAGGAAAGATAATATTTCCATACATATTTAGATAGATAGAGAGATATTGCCTTCTTTTTCTCCTCCCTCCATTAAATGGGTCATATAAGGCCTTGTTCTCATGGGGAAATTCCCAAGCTGAATTTGAAGCATTTTCGGTGCTGGAATCAGCGTGAAAAACTATTGTAAAAAAAAGAAGTGTCAATTCTTGATGTGGTTTCTGCGGCATATCCCACTGCGAAAACTGTGATGGGCAACCACAGGCAGATTAGCCCCATTGAATGGGCTGATGAGCGTGCAGAAATGCGTCAGTTTTACATCGTGTCACAAATCCGAGGGAACATAGCCTAAGAAAAATAATGATGAGTTACAAGGTTCTGTGTTCTGTTATTTGATTCTTCAATATTATTTTTATAAATGACTCCTCCAGATTTTACTATTCCTGTCTTCTCTCTCTCTCTCTCTCTCTCTCTCTCTCTGCCAAACGTTCGAAAATATTTCCTTCTGTGAAATCCTGGCTAAGAAATAACCTTACAGTCCCTGATGCTCATGAAGTGCAGTGACGTGTCCATATAAATATGACTTGGATTACCCATCACTAAAATGCAATGGTTAGGAGTGAAAAATCAGTCATTCACAGTGTGTGTGTGTATGTGTATATATATATATATATATATATATATATATATATATATACACACAGCTGTGCAGGTGTTACTATCTCTCCTCTGTATGGGGGCCCCGCAGGCATCATCAGCGACCTGTCTAATAATCAGCCTTACAGTCAAGTCATTCATCGCTGAGACTCGTATGAGCATTCATGCCTGGCTTGACCTCTGCTCTAACCTCACCTTTCTTCCAGGCGTTCTAATACAGCTTATTGGATTTTGTTAAGTGGGCTCTTCCATCTACAAGGGAGCAAGTATTTGAGAATAGGGTAATGTGGGAAATAAAGTGTGGACATTAGTATAGATTAAGATGCTCAGAACATTTTATGCATGTATGGCGAACATTAAGGCCTCCTTCACACATTTAAAAAAAATAAAAAAAAAAGCATAAAAAACACCATAAATAGCTGTTCCAAAAACTGCAACACAACTGCTGCTTTTTTTTTTTTCTAGAAAAAAAAATAGCATGAGTCATAAATAGTAAAAAAAACAAAAAACATTGGGACAATTTTATCAATGTATTTAGACCAGGTTTCTAGTGTAAAAGTATTGAAACATGCGCTGTTCATACTCAGCGGTATATATACTGTATGGAGCATCTGTGCACATTTTCCGAGTAACTACACTTCTCTACTTTAAAAATTGTCTGCAAACAACACTTGGCGTTTTCCTCCTAGAAAAGATGTACCAATAGGATGGGCATCTGGTTGATGAATTTAGCCCTCGCTACACAGAGGGAGAGAGCGGCCCATAGTGCCACACTATGTGGAGACTGTATGGACAAGGAAAATGGTAACACAGAGTTATTCATTTAATCATACGTTTCCAGAAGTAAAGACAGGATCAGCGCAACGCAAAGATCTAAGAAAAGATGTTCTAGAATTATATGGGGAATACAGGTGTTTACCAAAACGGGCACATGGGGAGAGCGGATATTTCATTGTCAACTACTTTTCATTATATAAAGCCTCATATTACATGTTGGTCACAGACATTGTGATTTTTTGAGCCAATCTGAATAATATTGTTTCTATTATTGTCCTGTTAGTATGCCAGACGGGGTCCTTTCAGATGGACCTAAATTTGGTGAATCCTCTTGAAAACTTATTCAATTCTTGATTTAAAATGTTTGTCACTTGTACATATTCGTTGTGTGATCGTTCCAATTGCTAAAAATGTCGCTGTATAAATAAATGTATGTTTGTACACGACCTGTTATCGGTTGGATCGTAATCTTGTCAGTAAAATTTGTGTTCACAATTGTTCATATTTTGACCAGATAATAAATTATTACCATCAACCATCGTCTTGCTAAAAAATCGCTGTAGCCACAATTACATAAACAATATATTTGTACAAATTTGCCGCATCTTGCGAGACATGTTAGGGCATTTTTTTTTTTCCCTTACGCCACCTCATGGCTGACATACTTAACACTAATATTTTGGGTAAAAAAAAAATAAACCCGGCGCTTTATTACGACTCCTTTCGGCCAAGCCGGTTTTTCTAGACTCTCAAAACTGGTCTGAAACACATAATAAATTGGGCGCACGGCATGTACTATTGGCTGTTTGTCGCAATTTGCACTGGAATTCTGGCGCATTTTGCTTGGTATATCTACCTCTTTGTTTTATGCTGAAATGGTAATATTTTCATGTTATAAAATAATATATTGTTTTCCTGCTAAGGTTTGTTTTTGAGGTGAGTTTCGATTAGTATATTCCTGGAAATGTGCTGTAGTAACAATTTCTATTCTCTGCGGACTACGCTGGGACTCATTTCTCAGAGAAAAGGTGGCCTTGTTGCGTAGCTAATGCGAGTTTAGATTTTATTTTGTAAACTGTGTTGGAATATAACATGGACTATGAGTGGTTGCTTATGAAATTAGGATGGAATCGCAACAACGAGTTTAATCACTCACTATCAAGTGTCGTTTGTAGAATAGATTACGATTTACTGCTGATGTGGAAAACTCAGTAGTAAACAAGTAGTAGTTTTACTGCACACTGTGCTGTTGCTAAAGGGACTTTTACTCTAGCCAATTATCGGGCAAACGAGGGTTCACAGATAATTGGCCTGTGTACACAAGGCAACGCTCGTTCATCGGCTGATTGCATCATTTTCAATAACTAAACTATTATCGTTGTCGGCAGCACATCTCCCTGTGTAAACAGACAGACGTGCTGCCGACATGATGGAAATGTATGGCGACGAGCGATCAGAGTAACGAGGAGCAAACGAGCTGTCTCGTTGATCGGCGCTCGTTTACTCGGCCCACGTTGGGCCGTGTAATATCACCCTTACTCCAGTCCCCCATGCAATTATATATTAGGGAATTCCTCCCTCAGCAAGTACAGAGGAATCCAAGTCCTTTCTTCCTTGGTGCCGTCAGCATCGCATATGATATATTCTGTCAATGGAGAGTTCCTGTTTTGACACATTCACAGTGCAGTATTTTTCTTTTGTAATATCCCTTTAAAAAGGTCCGGCTGGTCCCTCCACCACATAGATATGTGTTTAGATGTGGCTGAAGATAAATGAGCCTGCTTGTGAATGGGTTATTTTGTAATGGCACATTTCTCTGCTTAATGTGTGCAGTGGAGAAACGCATCACTCCATCATCCAGGGGCCAGTGGCTCCATTATTTTCTTTTATCACCTGCTTGGTTTACTATGAGGTCACCCAATACACAGGAGCATGGTGATGTGATGGAGAGGCTGTAAGTCTCTATATAATTGACTAAATATATCACTCTCGATTTCATTAAGAAAGAAATAAATATACTAGCAGAAACTCGGCAAGATTTCTTAATGCAAAACACATTTACCTAAAATAGAGTTGGAACTGCAGTTCGGGGCTCGATTCCATAAACAGCTGCTGGGCTAGCTTATAACAGAAATACTTCAACATTTCCAGGTCTGGATTTGTTATTATCCAAAGGTCCCGGGTTCAGAATGAAGTGATTCCAAAGCCTGGGATATATTAGAATGATTGGTTTACAATGAATAACGCATGACTGATCTACATGATGGCGGGCATGGTTTTGACTTTACAGTTATCGGTGCCCTATATTGCTTGCCTCTTGTACTGGCATGGCCAGAGCATTTTCTCTCACATAATGTCCTAATGCATTCCAAGGGGATATAACACAAGGCTCTAGGATATAACACTGATGATATTTCGCTATATTAAAACGGTTTTGATCGACTTTCATAACTTCGGAGACTCGGCTCTATGCGCAGCTGGTGGACATGTGGCGGAGTCATACCTCATTAACACCAACATAAATAGGTTTTATGAAGAATAGATAGCTTTCCGATTCTTTGATATATAAAATATGTGACATGTTTTACAATGAAACAGGTGTTGGCTGTCCGCAGTGTATTCATGAGGGAAATTATACATCACTTTTTGATTCTTTCTTAAAGAAATTACAAAACAGACTGCCAAGGTTAATAGATAGAAGTCATTTATTTATATTAAACTTAAATAGAATAGGATTAGAATTGTGTTCATGGTCTTGTCACTTTAGGGGTGTCAGACTTTTTTTTACTTGCATATAATAATATTGCACAGGTTGACAACTTGCTGCAGCGTTACATCACATAAGAAAAGCCATTGACAAGACTTTGAAAAAGTTTCTTGCCACTTTATTTAATGATGTGAAAGTTCAGATAGCACCAGCTCGGGGGGTGGGGGGGGGGTGGGGTTTGCACAGACGAGGGCCCAACACGATTCCGAGTAAGAAAAAAGTATCCGGCACACCAGTTGGAGTAACGATTATTTATTGTTATTTATCTTAGATGCCAGTGGCAGAATGCAACGTTTCGGTCTTAACGACCTTTTTCAGGCACTAAAATAATTAGAAAAGAGTAATCAAAGAAATGACATATAACAACAAAAATGTGGAGGGGGTTTCTCCATAAATACATGTCGCAACGAACAAGTATACATTTCTACTGGACTATGTACTACTCAAAAGAGTTACAATGGCAAAAGGAAAATAAGTATATACAAAAGCAGGGACAGGTAGATGCATCAAGTCACAGGTACAACCTCAAGTCATAATATAATAATTGTGTATTTTCAAAGAAAAGGCTGGCAGTAGAAATGTACACTTGTTCGTTGCGACATGTATTTATGGAGAAACCCCCTCCCCCATTTTTCTTATATGTAATTTCTTTGATTACTCTTTTCTAATTATTTTAGTTCCTGAAGAAGGTCGTTAAGACCGAAACGTTGCACTCTGCCACTGGCATCTAAGATAAATAATAATAAATAATCTTTACTCCAATTGGTGTGCCGGATACTTTTTCTTACTGTATTTAATGAGTTAAGGGTCAAGATAAAGATGGCTACATCTGTGTGTTAATAGGATGCAGGTAACTAGACCTCTAGGTCCGACCTCTGTACACATAGTCAAGTTTGGACTGAGACTGCTCTATGCACCTGAGCTTGGACCAGTGACATCACTGCCTACATGGAGTATCTTGAAAATGGATAGTGACATCAGGGATGTTTTGGGCCCAGTCCCTCAGATCACATTCAGAAAGGGCCGATCACTACGGGATAAATAGGATTCATAGCCATTTCTCCCCTAATACCAAAGGCACATGGTTGGATAGGAAAATTAAAGGCTGCTTTAGGTGCAGTGGATGCATAGCTTGTAAATTTATGACATGTGACAAAAGTTTCAGTAGCTCAGTTAATAATAAGACTTTTTTTTATCAATGATTTCATCAACTGCAGATCGCGTGGTGTAATCTCTAAAGCAACCTGTACATGTCAAATGGAGTATGTAGGTAAGACCATCCGTGAGTGCTGTAGAAGAATTTGGGAGCACATTGGAGATAGGCGTATTCCTTTTATGTTTGATATCTCCAGACATATTACTGAGCATAATGGTGACATTACCGGCCTAAGGTTCATAGGTATTGATCATGTGCCCCCATCGGATAGATGGGGAAAATGGGACAAAAAAGTTCTGCAAAGGGAAACGGAGTGGAGACCCCCCCCCTGTAGATAGTCACACAGACCCCCCTGTAGATAGTGTCACACAGACCCCCCTGTAGATAGTGTCACACAGACCCCCCTGTAGATAGTGTCACACAGATCCCCCCCTGTAGATAGTGTCACACAGACCCCCCCTGTAGATAGTGTCACACAGACCCCCCTGTAGATAGTGCCACACAGACCCCCCTGTAGATAGTGCCACACAGGCCCCCCTGTAATAGCGCCATGCAGCCCCCTGTAGATAATGCCATACAGCCCCCTTGTATATACTGCCAAACAGCAATCCCCCTTCCCTTTGTATATACTGCCACACAGCAATCTCCCTCCCCTTGTATATACTGCCACACAGCAATCCCCCCTCCCCTTGTATATACTGACACACAGCAATCACCACTCCCCTTGTAAATACTGCCACATAGCAATCCCCCCTCCCCTTGTATATACTGCCAAACAGCAATCCCCCTTCCCTTTGTATATACTGCCACACAGCAATCTCCCTCCCCTTGTATATACTGCCACACAGCAATCCCCCCTCCCCTTGTATATACTGACACACAGCAATCACCACTCCCCTTGTAAATACTGCCACATAGCAATCCCCCCTCCCCTTGTATATACTGCCACACAGCAATCCCCCCTCCCCTTGTATATACTGCCACACAGCCCCCCTCCCTTTGTATATACTGCCACACAGCAATCCCCCCTCCCCTTGTATATACTGACACACAGCAATCCCCCTCCCCTTGTATATACTGCCACACAGCAATCCACCCTCCCCTTGTAAATACTGCCACACAGCAATCCCCCTTCCCTTGTATATACTGCCACACAGCAATCCCCCCCTTGTATATACTGTCATACAGCAATCCCCACTCCCCTTGTATATACTGCTACACAGCAATCCCCCTCCCCTTGTACATACTGCTACACAGCAATCACCACTCCCCTTGTATATACTGCCACATAGCAATCCCCCCTCCCCTTGTATATACTGCCACGCAGCAATCCCCCCTCCCCTTGTACATACTGCCACACAGCAATCCCCCTCCCCTTGTATATACTGCCACACAGCAATCCCCCTCCCCTTGTATATACTGCCACACAGCCCCCCTCCCCTTGTACATGCTACCACACAGCAATCTCCCTCCCCTTGTATATACTGCCACACAGCAATCCCCCCTTGTATATACTGTCATACAGCAATCCCCACTCCCCTTGTATATACTGCTACACAGCAATCCCCCTCCCCTTGTACATACTGCTACACAGCAATCACCACTCCCCTTGTATATACTGCCACATAGCAATCCCCCCTCCCCTTGTATATACTGCCACGCAGCAATCCCCCCTCCCCTTGTACATACTGCCACACAGCAATCCCCCTCCCCTTGTATATACTGCCACACAGCAATCCCCCCTCCCCTTGTATATACTGCCACACAGCCCCCCTCCCCTTGTACATACTACCACACAGCAATCTCCCTCCCCTTGTATATACTGCCACACAGCAATCCCCCTCCCTCCTGAGCGGGGCAGTTAGGGAGCAGGGCAAGTCTCCATCAGTGGTGGGCAATCTGATGACCAAAAGTAATACCCAATTATAGGCATCAACGAATGAATCCCTCTCTTACACCACTGTCCCTATAGATCGCGCCACACCCCCTCCCTGTAGATAGCGACACACCCCCCTCCCTGTAGATAGCGACACACCCTCTCCCTGTAGATAGCGACACACACCCTCCCTGTAGGTAGCGTGACACACAGCCCTGCCCTGTAGATAGCTTCACACACAGACCCCCCTGTAGATAGTGCCACACAGACCCCCCTGTAGATAGTGCTACACAGAGCACCCTGTAGATAGTGCCACACAGACCCCCCTGTAGATAGTGCCACACAGACCCCCCTGTAGATAGTGCTACACAGACCCCACCTGTAGATAGTGCTACACAGACCCCACCTGTAGATAGTGCCACACAGACCCCCCCTGTAGATAGTGCCACACAGACCCCCTTTAGATAGTGTCACAAAGACCCCCCTGTAGATAGTGCCACACAGACCCCCCCTGTAATAGCTGCAGGCCTAACGTGGTCTGCAGCTTATAGTATTCATTTGTATCTGCGTCCTGAGAATGCACATACAAGTAAATGTGGCTGTCGCTAGCACCGGAGCCCGCTCCGGTGCTAACGACGCCACTGTATCCACCCGCCGCCCGTGACAGTGCGCGGGCTTTAAACTTTAGTGAGCGGGCGGACTGTGGAAGTTGGAACACTGCCTGTCACTACAGGAGTCAGACCTCGCCTGCTGGCCTGTGGCTTCCTGGTAACTTGGTTAGCCTGTTGTGTCTCTGGGACTTCTGGTTCCACTGAATCCTGGCCCATTATTGCTTTACTGCTGGTCTTGTTACTCATACTGCAGACCAAATGCTATTAGCATAACACTACACACCTGGTATTGACTCGTGTGTCTTGTGTGTCTGAACAGGTACATATACCGCTGTGTAGTGTGTGTGTATATATATATATATATCTCATTCTATAGTTGGGCTGTTTGTTGAGGAATATCACCCCCTGTAACACAAGGACTCCATGCTGTTCCTAAAATTGTCTGTGTGGAATGCCTTTGAAGCGTTGCATTTTTTGCATGAATACCTCAGAAGCTTTTGTTTTTAAATTGTTATATATTCAAAATCTTCATGAAATTCTTCTACCAGTTTTTTCAAGATCCCCTGATGAGTCCCGTGAGGGATGAAACGCGTTGGGATAATGCGTAATATGTAGGGATTGTGTAGTATAGGATGAGGGCCCCCAGGGGCCATTTTCCTGTTTAGGGTCAGATAAACAGGTCTGAATATCTGCCCTGTTGTTCTCTCAGTTTTAGGGTGAGATAGGGATGGCTACGACTGTCTTCTCTTTCCGCAGACCAACGCTGGCCTAGCGTCTGCGTTTTCTCCATCTAATCGCTTTGAGCACAGACAGCCAACGTTGATTCTGGTAAGATCCACCCATTTTTCAGTCAACATTAACTCATGGTGTGCTGATTTTGGTAGATTTCATATGCATCTGATCTCATTGCTGTGTTTCCTACTGTTTTATTTCTGGTGGATTTTTTAGGGGCTCTTCCAGTTATCGTACACTGGAGGTCTCCACATACCGTTTATTTTTCTTTTTTGTCCCATAGAGACATGTAATGTAAAATTCTCAGCCACTCAACCAACTCAATGTTGAAAGCTTTCAATGGAACAAAAAGTAATCCGGTCCATTAATGGCGGTCCACCAATTGGACTTCGTCACGGTCATCTCCATGGGACATGGGCTTGTGTGCTGAATCTATGGCACTGCCTGATTCAGGTTAAACTCACAGGGAGTTATTTCTGAACTTTAAATATATTCATGTCCTGTATTATCGGGGTCATCCGGCATGTTTCGGACTCCCAGGAACCTTTACTTACTATTTTCCCCTCACACAGTCAATGCCATGGACGTGAATGATTTGAATAGATGTCCACTTCATTCAGAGGTCTCGCTCACACATCACAACTGACTGTATATGTATTTCAATCGATGCCCCCCTGACCTGCACTTTGATAACTGCTTTTAATGAACTGAGCGGGGATGATCCCTGGATATTTTCAGTACATGTTCTATATAATACAATCATGGCAGCCTCCTGACTAGGTATTGTTGCCTTTTTGTTCTCAATATGACTTTTTGTGGCAGAACTGTTTAATTTACCTGCATCAGATAGAACTATGTGTCGTCTGCTCATAGAATAAGTGCATTGTGTTGCGAGCCTTTATACGTCGTACCTTCCTTTCTGTACAGCACATCACAGGATCTGTTAAGCTGAAGTATGGATTTTATTTTATCATCAGGCATACTTGACAAAGACATCCAGGTCACAGGTAATAAGACTGTATTCACATCTGGGTTGGATGCTCTATATGGGGCCTCCATCACAGATCTAGCATAAAATGACGAAACAATGGCGCATCATGCTGCGCTTTTTTTTCCGTAAAACAACAGACACCAAGACAGTGTCTGTCAATGGGTTCCGTTAGTTGGCGTCCATCATGCAACGAATCCATCACTGCAGTTATTTTCATTGTTTTGCTCCTATGACGAAGCAGAACTCCAGAAATAGTAACGCAGATGTGAACGGAGCCTTATATTTGAGCTCCAGACACACTGATGTTCTTGACTTGGTTGTAAAGATGCTGTAGATGCTTTTTGTTCACCACTGTCATAAACCATATCCATCACTTGACAGCATCTCTTGTGTGACAAATCCATTACCTTTTAATTACAGAGGAAGGGGGGAAAAAATCTTCTTCCAGCATCAAGAAACTTTCCCGGCAATGACAAGCATTCCCTTCAGTGCTGTAATGTCAATCCTGACAGGTGGCCCGCAGCATGACACACTGAGACATTGAAGTATCTTAGAGGTAGGCAAAGCTCCTGAAAGCTCTGCCACATTAGAGAGTAGCAGAGAGTAGAGAGTCCTCCAGCCCATGGCCTGATTTTCTCTATGGCCCTGATACAGTTCTGTTCTTTGTTTAGCAGATGTGTCTTTGCTGTAGTCTAGTTTGCGAGTACTCGCTCATAAGCTTTGTGTGATGGGCTATTTACAGAGGAGATGATGAGGATTATCATTACTTCCAATTCTAAATACTATTGTAGTAGGCTGTAATGCTCAGGGAGCAGTTCCCCTTATTAAAGAGAAAAACACTTGAAAATGTAAGTCCCCGAATAATGTAAAGTAGTATTCTGATCAGCTGTTTTTGGTCTGGGTCACAGATGCTGGGTGACGGCACCATTACAATGTCCATAGGGTTTTTCGCTCTACATTACAGTTTCTAAATGCGCAAAGTTACATTAGCCAGCTACTACCTCTCCTCTACTGCTCTGTCCTTGTGTCACAATAGATGTGACAGTTCTTTATGTCTGGCACTATATGGTATTCATTCCCCATGAAGTTCAGGCTGTAGTTGACTACCAGATCGGAGATTGCTGCAGATCATGGAACTGTAGAAGGAACAGAGAGAAATAATGTTGCATAATAATGTAGAAAATGCTATAGGTCATTATGATGCCTACATATAGATCCTCTGCGCTATTCTTTCTTTTAAAAGATAAAAAAAAATTACCAGAAACATGACTGAAATCATAAATAAATGGGACCTGTTAGGAGACCTGACTCAACGAAAGTCATGACATCAGGTGTGAACATAGACTAACCACTTAAAATCTGACATTTCAGAAGGAGGAATGCAGTTAAAGGTATAGTCCACTTTGAATAACCTCTTGGATGTGAGCAGGTCCCATTTAGAGCAGCCAATCTTGGTGACTCTATAGCTGGGAGCCCAGATAATAATAATATATAGCGCCAACATAATCCGCAGCACTTTACAATTCAGAGGGAGCATGTATACACAATAATCAACTATAATGGCAGGGAAATGCACAACGCCCATTGAAATCTATGTGCTATCTGTATAATACATGGACTTGTCAGAGTCTAAGGCTCTACACAGTGGTGGATCCCACACTTATACCTCTGTATGCCCTATAAGGGGCACAGCTGGTGAGGAGCATGACTACTAACATAGAACTAAAGCACAGAAGGTGGTAGAACCAAAATAATTCTTAGTACATCTAAGGGTATGTGCACACAACCTCTTTTCAGACATAATGGAGGCGTTTTACGCCTCAAATTACACCTGAAAAGACGGCTCCAATACGTCGGCAAACATCTGCCCATTGCTTGCAATGGGTCTTACGATGTTCTGTGCAGACGAGCTGTCATTTTACGCGTTGCTGTCAAAATACGGCGAGTAAAATGACGTCTTGTCAAAAGAAGTTCAGGACACTTCTTGGGACGTTTTTGGAGACGTTTTCTCATAGACTTTATTGAAAACAGCTCCAAGAACAGCCGTAAAAAACGCTGCGAAAAACGCGAGTTGCTCAAAAAACGTCTGAAAAGCAGGAGCTGTTTTCCCTTGAAAACAGCTCCGTATTTTCAGACGTATTTTGTTAATCGTGTGAACATACCCTATGGCTCCCTGCACATCAAGAACGGGAGATCCACTCACCTGAACTTCTTTTTAGACCAAAGGAAGAATCAAATTGCGGCACAAGGGAGAGGGGAAAGATTCCCTAATATCGCCTTAGGAAATGTTTCCCCTCTTGCTTGTGCCTTGATCTGATCCTTGTTTTTATGTAAATATTGGTTTTTGGTAATGATACAGCTATTACTCTACCATCTGTAAATGAGGCCTACTAGAAGCAGTGCCGCACCTACCATGAGGCCTACTAGAAGTAATACTGTACAATAGTTTAATATGAAGAAGAAAACTGGGTCTTAGGGCGGATTCACACGAACGTGATTTGCGTCCGTACAGCCCGCATGGTTTTCACGCGGGTCACACGGACCTATGCAAGTCTATGGGGCAGTACAGACTGTCCGTGAGTTTTGCTCAGCGTGAGTCCGCTGCGTAAAACTCGCGACATGATCTATATTTTTGCGTTTTTCGCACATCACGCACCAATTGAAGTGAATGGGTGCGTGAAAATCACGCATGCCCCATGGAAGCACTTCCGTGGGACAAGCGTTATTCGCGCAACAGCAGTAAAAGAATGAATGTAAACAGAAAAGCACCACGTGCTTTTCTGTTTACAAACATCCAAACGGAGTGTCATAATGATGGTGGCTGCGCGAAAAGCACGCAGCCGCGCATCCATATGAACAGGGCGCACGGAGCTGTCAAGTGCCTTTTGCGTGCGAAAAACGCAGCGTATTTTGCGCGCGCAAAACGCACACGTTCGTCTGAATCAGCCCTTAGGCCTCATTTACACGAGCGTAATATACGCGCGTGCGACGCGCGTGCTTTTCACGCGTGTCGTACGCACCTATATTACTCTATGGGGCAGTGCAGACGATGCGTGAATTTTGTGCAGCGCGAGTGCGTTGCGTAAAACTCACGACATGTTCTATAATCGTTCCTTTTTTCGCGCATCACGCACCCATTGAAGTCAATGGGTGCGTGAAAACCACGCGTGCCGCACGGAAGCACTTCCGTGCGAACTGCGTGATTCGCGCAAGAGCTGTCAAAAGGATGAATGTAAACAGAAAAGCACCACGTGCTTTTCTGTTTACAAACATCCAAACGGAGTGTCAAATTAGAGATGAGCGCACCGAACTTCACCGGGTTCGGCCGAACTCGTTTTGACCGAACCCGGCAAAAAAATTTCCGGTACGCGACGTCAGGAGACAGTCACTGTCCACGGTGCTGAAAGAGTTAAACTGGTTCAGCACCATGGACAGTGACTTCCGATCACAATATACATGTACGTGTAAACAAAAACAGAAGTTCTGACTTACCGATAACTCCCGGGTTCTTCCTCCAGTCTGACCTCCTGGGATGACAATTCAGTCCAAGTGACAGCTGCAGCCAAGCACAGGCTGCAGCCAATCACAGGCTGCAGCGGTCACTTGGACTGCCGCGTCATCCTGGGAGGTGGGGCCGGATGACAAGAGAGGGACGCGTCACCAAGGCAACGGCCGGGAGACCGGACTGGAGGAAGCAGGAAGTTCATGGTAAGTATGAACGTCTTTTTTTTAATTCACAGATTGGTGTATATTTTGATCGGAATTCACTGTCGAGGGTCAGGGGCGTAGCTAGAGGCTCATGGGCCCCGATGCAAAAATTCTTACTGGGCCCCCCCCCCCCCCCCCCCCCGCAAACTTCTCATGGCCGACGGTCCGCTTTCAGCTGCATCGCTGGGTCTCCTAAGTGACCCAACAATGCAGCACTAGCAGCCGGGGGCGTCACTAAGGCTGGGTTCACACACACTATTTACGGACGTAATTCGGGCGTTTTAGCATTGAATTACGTCCGAAAATGCGGCTCAAAAGCGTCGGCAAACATCTGCCCATTCATTTGAATGGCTCTTACGATGTTCTGTGCCGACGGTCATTTTTTTTTACGCGTCGCTGTCAAAAGGCGGCGCGTAAAAAAGTGCCTGTCACTTCTTCAGACGTAAATGGAGCCGTTTTCCATGGACTCCATGGAAAACCAGCTTCAGTTACTTCCGTAATGGACGCAGCAAAAGACGCCTGCACATGCCATTACGGCTGAAATTACGGTGCTGTTTTCTCCTGAAAACAGCACAGTAATTTCAGCCGTAACGGACGCTGCCGTGTGAACATACCCTCAGGGATTAAAATGTCCGGGAAATAGCCCCAATACATATGTGTCCGCCCCCAAAAAAAGTGTGTATATGAGACAGCATATCTATAGCACTACGACCCTATAAACTATGGATAGGATTAGATACAGTGGCTGAGCAGACAGTATCACACATGATAGGATTAGATACAGTGGCTCAGAAGGCAGTATCACACATGATAGGATTAGATACACAGCTCAGCAGACAGTATCACACATGATAGGATTAGATACAGTGGCCCAGCAGACAGTATCACACGATAGGATTAGATACAGTGGCTCAGCAGACAGTACCACACATGATAGGATTAGATACAGTGGCTCAGCAGACAGTACCACACATGATAGGATTAGATACAGTGGCTCAGCAGACAGTATCACACATGATAGGATTAGATACAGTGGCTCAGCAGACAGTACCACACATGATAGGATTAGATACAGTGGCTCAGCAGACAGTATCACACATGATAGGATTAGATACAGTGGCTCAGCAGACAGTATCACACATGATCGGATTAGATACACAGCTCAGCAGACAGTATCACACATGATAGGATTAGATACACAGCTCAGCAGACAGTATCACACATGATAGGATTAGATACAGTGGCCCAGCAGACAGTATCACACATGATAGGATTAGATACAGTGGCTCAGCAGACAGTACCACACATGATAGGATTAGATACAGTGGCTCAGCAGACAGTACCACACATGATAGGATTAGATACAGTGGCTCAGCAGACAGTATCACACATGATAGGATTAGATACAGTGGCTCAGCAGACAGTACCACACATGATAGGATTAGATACAGTGGCTCAGCAGACAGTATCACACATGATAGGATTAGATACAGTGGCTCAGCAGACAGTATCACACATGATCGGATTAGATATAGGGCCCAGCAGACAGTATCATACATGATTGGATTAGATACACAGCTCAGCAGACTGTATCACACATGATAGGATTAGATACAGGGCCCAGCTCGCTGACATTGCGGCTCCAGCGCTGGACCCAGGATAGGTAAGAATAATAATTTTGCTTCTTTATGTGTTACTGATTATTTTTGTGTGTTTGTGTTTTTTTACAGGTTCGGTTGTTGGACTTCGGATACGAGGACTTCAATGATGGTGTTTATTTTATTCTCAATAAAATGGTTAATGAGGGTTGTGTTTTTTTATTTCAATAAAATATTTTTTCTATGTGCTTGTATCTTTTTAAACTTTATTATCACCGCCTTAGTAATGGCCGCTGGCTGATTGACAACCTCCATTACTAAGGCGAGGCTTAATGTCAGCCGGTGCAGAGGCTACACTAACCCCCATTATTACCCCGGTACCCACCGCCACCAGGGGTACTGGGAAGAGCCGGGTACAAACCAGTACCCGAACATCTGTAGTGACGGGCAGGCACCGGGGTGGCCGCAGGCTGGTAGTATTAGGCTGGGGAAGGCCAAAAACAGTGGCCCTTCCCACCCTTGTAATGCTGCCTGCTGCTGCTGTGTTGTATCTGGCTGGCTATGAAAATTGGGGGGGACCTGACATCGTTCTTTCCAATTATTTTTTTTTTTTAAATGACGTGGGGTCCCCCCCATTTTCATAACCAGCCAGATACAATAAAGCAGCAGCAGGCAGCATTACCAGGGTGGGAAGGGCCACTGTTTTTGGCCTTTCCCCTCCTGATAATACCAGCCTGCGGCCACCCCAGTGGCCGACCATCACTACAGATGGTCAGGTACTGGATCGTACCCGGCTCTTCCCAGCACCCCTGGTGGCGGTGGGTACCGGGGCAATAATGGGGGTTGTGTTAGCCTCTGCATCCGCTAACACTAAGCCCCGCCTTAGCAATGGATGCTGTCAATCAGCCGGCGGCCATTACTAAGGCGGTAGTAATATAGTTTAAAAAAAAAACACAAAGACATAGAAAAAATATTTTATTGAAATAAAAAAAACCCCCACACAGCCCTCATTAACCATTTTATTAATAAAAAAAAAAGCTGTCATCAAATTAGTCCTGGAATCCTCCGTAGTCCAACGACCGAACCTGTAAGAAAACACACAAAAAATGATTAGTAACACATGTGTTAGGGTATGTGCACACACACTAATTATGTCCGTAATTGACGGACGTATTTCGGCCGCAAGTACCGGACCGGACTCAGTGCAGGGAGCCGGGCTCCTAGCGTCGTACTTATGTACGACGCTAGGAGTCCCTGCCGGACAACTGTCCCGTACTGAAAACATGATTACAGTACGGGACAGTTGTCCTGCAGCGAGGCAGGGACTCCTAGCATCGTACATAACTATGATACTAGGAGCCCGGCTCCCTGCACTGAGTTCGGTCCGGTACTTGCGGCCGAAATACGTCCGTCAATTACGGACGTAATTAGTGTCTGTGCACATACCCTAAGGCTTAGATACAGGGCCAATGTGTGATACTGTCAGTGGGACCCTGTATCTAAGCCTACCACAAGGTAGGCTTAGATACAGGGTCCAGCAGACAGTAATCTTATACAGTATAAGATTACTGTGTGCTGGGGCCCTGTATCTAAACCTACAGTGTGGTAGGCTTAGATACAGGGCCCAGCAGACAGGATCACGCATGGGCCATGTATCTAAGCCTACCATGTGATTGGCTTAGATACAGGGCCCAGCAGACAGGATCACACAATCTGTGATCCTGTCTCATGGGCCCCCTAAGCCTGATACATCGTAGGCTTAGGGGTTGTGCAGTCCCTAAACATTGATGGCCTATCCACAGGATAGGCCATCAATAGCTGATGTGTCGCCCGGGACCCGCAAATCAGCTGTTTTGAAGGGGCCGCAGCACTCGTACGAGAGCTGCTTCCCCTTCATTTCACTACTTGCTCACACTGTGAATCGCCGACACCGATTCACAGTGTGACCGGAATGAAGTGACAGGAATGAAGGGGAGCAGCTCTCGTACGATTGCTGCGGCCCCTTCAAAACAGCTGATTGGCGGGTCCCGGGAGTCAGACCCCGCCAGTCAGGGCTAACCTTACCTTCCTCTTCGGCTGCGGCGGGAGTTCTGTAGTCTCGATGCTGTGCGCGGCGGCATAGCGCTGTGACGTCATGCGCTGCGCACAGCGCTTGACGTCAGGGCCTCCGCTGCGATCCGGAACCAGGAAGGTAAGTAAAGTATGTTACTATAGTAACAGGGGCCCGCGGCCCGAGTTACTATAGTAACTTTTTATTGATGTGGTGCCGTGGGCCCCCCTGGCTTCGGGGCCCGGTCGCAATTGCGACCGCTGCGACCCCTATAGCTACGCCAGTGTCGAGGGTGCTGAAAGAGTTACTGCCGATCAGTTAGCTCTTTCAGCACCCTGGACAGTGACGGACATCGACTGGCCTCATCTCTATGATGGCGGCTGCGCGAAAATCACGCAGCCGCGCATCATACACGGATGACACACGGAGCTGTCAAGTGCCTTTTGCGTGCGCAAAACGCTGCGTTTTTTGCGTGCGCAAAACGCACACGCTCGTGTAAATCAGGCCTTATACTGCTATAAAATGCAATATACAGCAATGGTTCTTTGAAGTAGCAGGTTATTATAAATGGTGCTCTAAACACTATGGGAAGCACTTCACTGCTGTCACTGCATTAACAGAAAATATCTGGAGAGCGTCCAGAAGCATTCTAGTAAACGAGAGGCGACAGTTTTATCCCATCAGATTTTTATCATATAAAACATTGTTTCTTGGACTCCCTGTGCAGCCACTCTACTATATATCACATATATCATCTGATCTAATGGCTACAGAACATTGATAATTCTTGTTCTTGCTCAAATTACAAAACATCGTGTAGCCGGATCAATATGTCAGAAATAGGATTACCCCAGTAAATTTAACAAAAACATAATGCAAACAGATAAAGGCATTCCATAATCTGTGCCAATCGTCTTTACCCTAATTTGAGATGAATAGTCTGAGCTAGACTGGTTGCTAGGGATTTATATCCTGACAAACCAATTGCAAAAACGAAGGGGACATTTTTTTAATAGACATGCAAAGGATTAGTTGTACAATGTGAAGCAAAAAAAAAAAAAGGCAAAAGTGACATGGACCGAGTATATTAACCACTTGTGCCATTCTGCAACAGAGTATTTTTCAACAACTACAACTAAAAATAGTGCATGAATGAGCTTGACCATTCATGTATGGCAGCCATTAGGTGGCGTAAGGAAAAGCAGTGTGCCTAATTGCACGAAATTTGCTATGCCACATTGCCTTTAGGCTGAGTTCACACCTCGCGGATTTTACGCAGATTTTCAGCGCAGATTTAACACTTTGCAATGCAAAGGATGAAATCTGCATCAAAACCGCAACAAAATCTGCGACAAATCCGCAACGTTTGAACTCGGCCATATAATTTGAAATAATTTGTGACATTTCTGTCGCATCATAAATGCACTATAAAGTGTAGTTTCTATCAGCTTTCCTAAACTCCTCAATGGCAAATGCAATGATCTGCCCTGATACTATATGACCACACAACTAGACAGATCTGCAATTCTATAAAAGTTTAAGTGACCCCTGCTTCGTAAGCTGCCATGGCAGTCATATTGTCGGTCACCCACCAAATAGATATAACTTGCTAACTGCTTGACAAAAGCGGAGAATGACCTTTATATGAAGGTGATTATTTTAATTTCAATGGGAAATTCTCTATAAAGGGGCTGTCAAATTTAGAAAACACTTTTTCTTAAATACGCCGTAAGAAAATTCTCAGATTATAGAGGGGAGTCTCACATTGCAAAACCAAAGAAAGCTACTAAGAGGGTCTCTCACTCTGGAGGACCCAATATGTGCATTGATTTGAATGGAAACATTGTAATGCTTCATCTCTCCTGAGGTGGCACTGTAGAGGAATTGAACACTTGCTGTTGGTTTCCCCCACAGATTACAGCTGATCATTGGGCATTCTCGGTGCACGATATTGTGAGATCATCTTATAATTGGGGTACTTTTCTATCAAAAAAGGAATTACCCAAAGCGAACTACCGCTTTAATATTGATATCCGTGCTTGCCAGAGATCAAACAGGAAAGACTCATTTGTGACACAACATAGAGGCATAGGAAAACAAATAGCGTCCTACTAGTCATGTGCAAATATAAACACTTGCAGCTATAACAGAAATATTAATATAGTGACAAGAATAGGCAGCACTCCAATTGAAGGTAAAAAGTGGTTTTCTTTATTCGCCCTGGTGCAACGTTTCGGCTCTAATTCTGGAGCCTTTCTCAAGGCTTCTTGTATGTGTAGCAGCCATGGATCCATGAGCGCTGGCCCCCATCTCCTTCCTTGTAGATGCCAGTGATCACTTCCGCGCCGTTCTGCTGTGTCCCGTAGGGTGCGCGCGCACGCTCGTGCCCAGCCTTAAAGGGCCAGCGCGCGCACATCAGGAAATCGTCATCATCAACGGCCCATGATTTCCTGGTTAATAAGAAAGCCCCAGCCCTTCTGATCCTTGCCTGAGCATTGTTAGTTTATCCCAGTCTGTCTTGCAAACGGTCCCTTAGTGTTTCCCATTCCAGTTGTTACCCGTGCCCTGTTACCTGTTCCTGTATCCCGTGCTGTTCTTGTTTCTGTGCCTACTAGTGTAGGAGTCGTGTCTACTGCACCTGCTGTCGTTTGCCACGTCCAGTGTCTTCTGCCACGTCCAGTGTCTTCTGCCATGTCCGGTGTCTTCTGCCACATCGGATACTGCCCGCCACATCTGGCGCTACCTGCTGCACTGGCCTCCATCCGTGCTGAAGCCACAGCCACCGTCTGGACTAGTTCAGGTACCCAAGCGTTACAATCTACTATTGACTTTCGTATAGACTGTGACCTGGTCAGCTGCCTCATCGCTACGGCGGAGCGGCCTAGTGGGTCCACATATTCTGTGATCGTGACAGTATGTATATGGATTAAATTGAGAACTTTGGTCAGATCCCTGAGGTGCGCACCCAACCATAATTTCTGCTGTTGCTGCTGGACGGTGGATTTATCTATTAATATAGTGAGATACGCCACATTCAGATGAGTACTGCGGTGCTAGTCACTTCTAAAACATTAACATCAGGCTCTGTTCACATCACGCTATGATTATACAGTACGTCGGAGGTATATGTTGGGGATATTCCCCATCGTATACTCACAATGTATGCCTCAGACGTACAGTATGCTACTGTCTGTCTGGAACACCCTGTGAGGCACTGTATTCTCCCCTAGAAGCATTGCTCCTAGGTTAGAATATTTTCATAATACGTCATGAGATGTGAAGTTTGCCACCATTTTTTTCTTGCAGATACTCGTATACTCTGATAAATCGGAGGCACATTGGGTACAGTATGGGCTTATAGAATTCTATGAGGGTGTGTTCATACCATGTTCAGTGCCTACATTCCGCACATTCGCCGGGAGATACTCCTGGCACATATACTGAATGAGTCCATATACCTGATGGATGTCAAAAGATTAATGCAACACAGATTTGCCTGGTCCTCCAGAGGGAGAGACACTCTTTGTGTAAGGCCAGGACCACACACGCAGTATTTGGTGCAGTTTTTGGCTCCGTTTTTTAGCCAAAGCCAGAAGTGGATTCAAAAGGAAGGAAAAGTATAAAGAAAAGACTAATAAATCTCTTCTTTTGTGTCCACCCCTGTGTTTGGTTAAAAAAACGGAGCCAAAAACTGCATCAAAACTGTGCGTGTGGTTCTGGCCTTACTATGTAAGTTACAATGAACTCAGAATACCCTAATAGGGAATTGGAAAATGGGTTAAACCCGACAACCCCTTTAATACAGGTATAATTACACAATGATGCCAACTTCAATACATTTGAAAAGTGATGTTACTCCAGCAATGAAAGTTAGTCTTGTTCTAAACCGTGTTAGTAGTCCACTGTCGAGCACGCTATACATCATGGTGATCTAGCCCGCAGAAGAAGAGCGCATCAAGCAGTCTTCACAATTTCATTATACCAAAAGCGTTTCCACATTCTTCAAATAGGCATTTGGCATAATTAAGAATGGAAATACTATTCAGGCTGTGCTCGGTATACCTGCCGCCGGCTTGAGCAAATAGCTTTGAGAGTCAATTATTCCAGACAGCTGTCACTTGGAAAGTAATACTGCGTCCTAGTTCTTCTCTGGCAGTCACCTGCTATAAACAGTGTGAAAACATTATCCCTGGTACCAGGACACATTAGGTAAAGCACGCGGGTACATGGCGATGTCTGATAGCTGTAAGGGTATGTTCACACGCTAGCTGTCATTTACGGCTGAAATGACAGCCTGTTTTCAGAAGAACAGCTCAAATTACGTTGCAAAGAAGTGCCCTGCACTTCTTTGCCGAGGCAGTCAATTTACGCGTCGTCGTTTGACAGCTGTCAAACGACGACGCGTAAATTACAGGTCGTCTGCACAATACGTCGGCAAACCCATTCAAATGAATGGGCAGATGTTTGCCGACGTATTGGAGCCCTATTTTCAGACGTAAAACGAGGCATAATACGCCTCGTTTACGCCTGAAAATAGGTCGTGTGAACCCAGCCTTACTCCTATTCTGACCGTTGTTACATAACTGTATCCATGCGTGATGAAGGGGCTGCCCACATTTTTACTTTGAATTCAACTTTTAACCACTGGAGGGAAGTGATCACTAAACTCCAGCACATATATCTGTACGTATATATGTACGTATGTATATATATATATATATATATATATATATATGTATATGTATATCTGTATATATATATATATATATATATATATATATATATATATTCTATGAAAGACGTATTTATAACTGCCTTTATGGATTGACATATGGGAAAAATATTTATCTTTAGATCACCAAATACTAAAAAGTGGATATTTGTGATCTATGGCAAACATACTAGTCATGAACACATAATAAACTGTAGTAACAGCATTCACCACCAGGTAGTGCTCCACCAGACTTCCACCCAAAGTGAAATATTCTTCACACGAGGCGTATATTTACGCGTCGCTGTCAAAAGACGGCGCATAAATAGACGCCCGCGCCAAAGAAGTGTCCTGTCACTTCTTGGGACGTAATTGGAGCCGTTATTCATTGACTCCAATGAAAAGCAGCGCCAATTACGTCCGTAATGGACACGGCGTTCAAGCGCCTGCACATGCCGTTACGGCTGAAATGACGGGGCTGTTTTCTCCTGAAAACAGCCCCGTCATTTCGGCCGTTACGGACGCTGTAGTTTGAACATACCCTAAGAAACATTTTAATGTTTGCCTCATTCCCATATAACAATTCCTATCACATATTGGAATTATTCAAATTGAATCCTGTTTTTGCCCCTGTGAATGGCTGTATTGTGATTTTAAAATAATTTAATCGTTTCAGCTGCCATGCGTAGGCATTTAGAAGTGGGTTCTTTGTGCTGATATGTATATGGGGCATATTTCTTGACAAATCCATAAGATTTTCTGCGTTTTGTTTTCTATAATAGCTGCATCTGTTCATTTCATATTAATATGGCAGTAGCATAGTAATACATTGTAACAGAGAATAAAAAAAATAACACAAATATGCGTTTCTATAAAAAAAAAAAAAAAGATTCCCCCTAAAACAAAGTGTTACTGATAAAGTAAGGCTGGGTTCACACACCCTATTTACGGACGTAATTCGGGCGTTTTAGCCGCGAATTACGTCCGAAAATACGGCTCCAAAGCGTTGGCAAACATCTGCCCATTCATTTGAATGGGCTTTACGATGTTCTGTGCCGACGGTCATTTTTTTTACGCGCCGCTGTCAAAAGACGGCGCGTAAAAAAGACGCCCGCGTCAAAGAAGTGCCTGTCACTTCTTGAGACGTAATTGGAGCCGTTTTCCATTGACTCCATGGAAAAACCGCTCCAATTACGTCCGTAATGGACGCAACGAAAAGCGCCTGCACATGCCATTACGTCTGAAATTCAGGAGCTGTTTTCTCCTGAAAACAGCTCCGTAATTTCAGCCGTAACGGAGGCTGTTGTGTGAACATACCCTAAGTCTGTTCAAGTTTTTAAAAAAATGCCGTTCCAGTTTTAAAAAATTGCTGTTCCTTGTTGTAGCTGTTTTTTCAGAGGCTGAGTAACATCACCACTGACCCAAACTGTGTAGTTTTGCAGCTATAACCAGGCAGATTGTAGAACTCCAGGTAAGGCTCTGTTCACACTTGCATTGTGGTTTCTGTTTATAGATCCGTTGCCAGTTCCGTGACATGACAAATACCAGTGGAGCCCAGATTAACAGAATCTGTGACGGAGCCTCCTACACAGACATGAACGTTGCCTAAGCTGGTTGACAATGATTTAGGAGAATTAAATGTCCACCTATACACATCATGTAGGTTTTATGTCCAAAGTTCTGTGCTAATTTTTCAATATCTTTATAGTGGTCAGAGCTTTTTTTCTGAGAGATTTTCTCATACAGATCTCCAAATCCCCTTCATAAACATAGAGTTAAAAATACCATTCTGGCTGCTCGGAGTCACCACTTGGAGGAGCTTACTGCATACTGTTTATATGTTATTCTCAATAAAAACACAGTATGCAGTAGGCTGCCCCTAGTGGAGGCTGCAGGCAGACAGAATGTTATCTTTTAACTCTATGCAGAGGATTTGGATCTTTCTATCAGAAAAACAGAGCTCCAACCACTATAAAGATATATTAAGGCCTTATTCACACGGACGTGTCCGTTTTGCACGCGCAAAAACGCTGCGTTTTTCGCGCGCAAAAGGTCCGTGTGTCATCAGCATATGGTGCGCGGCTGCGTGATTTTCACGCAGCCGCATCATTATGACACTCTGGTTTTATGTTTACAAACAGAAAAGCACGAGGTGCTGTTCTGTTTTCATTCATTTAGTTTACTACTGTTGCGCGAATCACGAGCGGCACCCAGAAATGCTTCCGTGTGCTGAGCGCGATTTGCACGCACCCATTTGCACGCACCCATCATGATTACAGTACGGGACAGTTGTCCTGCAGCGAGGCAGGGACTCCTAGCATCGTACATCACTATGATGCTAGGAGCCCGGCCCCCTGCACTGTGTTCGGTCCTGGTCTTCCGGCCGAAATACATTCCGTACATTACGGACGTAACATGGTCGTGTGAACCCAGCCTTAACCTGCAGCACAGTAATATAGTGTAGCCACACCTGAATCTCACTCTATTTTTTAGTTGAGTGGCTCCGTTGCAGTGAAAATCACTCCACTCCTTAGGCCGGGTTCCTACGTAGCGTAAATGCTGCAGGATTTCCGCAACGAAATTTCTGCGGAAATTCCGCAGCACTTACAGTAGCAGCAAAGTGGATGAGATTTAGAAAATCTCATGCACACGCTGCGGAAACAAAATGCAGCGTAAATGTTAATAAATTGACCTGTGGTGTGGAATTTAATTCCGCATCATGTCAATTTATGATGCGTTTTTGTTGATTTTCTGTTGTGGGTTTTCCCCATTGAATTCAATCGGGATGCAAAACCCGCAACAGAAAGCCAAATGTTGCGACTTTTGCAGCGATTACGCCTGCAAAAATCACAACTCCAGAAATAAATAAATCATGCTTACCCAGAATGCTCTCCTTCTTCCTGTAGTCCGGACTGCTGGGATGACATTTCATCCCATGTGACTGCTGCAGCCAATCACAGGCTGCAGCGTCACATGGCCTGCAACGTCATCTTAGGAGGCCGGACTACGCGCAGAGAAGACGGAGGGACTTTTTTTTCCAGGTGGAATACGCTGCGCAGTTTTTACACAGGGTATCCGACCCGTGGTAACCTGCCATTATATGCAAATGAGCTTTTTGGAGCAACGAGGACATCACCGTTGCTCCAAACTCATCTTCCTTATATCCCCAGTCCAACCCTCGCTCCCTTGATTGACAGGGCCAGGCAGTGTAGAAGACGTGATCACGCCTGACCTTGTGTGACGTAATCGGCGCATGCGCATTATAGCTGATTATACTAGTGAAACCTAAGTGATGTACTGGTCATGCGCGCCCATGGAGAATACGGGACCAGGCATTATCCCATCTTCTACACTGCCTGGCCCTGTCAATCAAAGAAGGAAGGAAGAGAATGTCGGACTGGGGATAGAAGGTAGATGAGTTTGGAGCAACGGTGATGCCCTCAAAGTGATTTTCGCTGCAATGGAGCCACTCAGCTAAAAAATTAAAAAACCAATAGATTCAGGTGAGGCTTCACTATATTACTGTGCTGCTGGTTTGATAGCCAAATTTCTGGTGACAAACTCCCTTTTAGTACATTCTTCATATAACTAAGCCCCCATGCACACGACCGTATTTTTGTCCACCCGTAAATACTGGGGTAAATACGGGTCCTTGGTCACACGTATTCGACCCGTATTGCACCAGTATTTACGGACCCATTTTCTCTGCAAAATTACACTGCAGCAATCGGCAGCCCTTCTCTCTATCAGTGCAGGATAGAGAGAAGGAACAGCCCTTTCCGCAGAAAAAGTAAAAGAAATTCATACTTAGCCGGCCGTTGTCTTGGTGACGTGTCCCTCTCTTGACATCCAGTCCGACCTCCCTGGATGACGCGCAGTCCATGTGACCGCTGAAGCCAGTGATTGGCTGCAGCGGTCACATGGGCTGTAACGTCATCCCAGGAGGCCGGACTGGAGGAAGAAGCAGGGAGTTCTGGGTAAGTATGAACGTCTTTTCTTTTTTTTTACAGCTTTATCTATATTGTGATCGGCAGTCACTGTCCCTGGTGCTGAAAGAGTTACTGCCGATCATTTAACTCTTTCAGCACCCTGGACAGTGACTATACACTGACGTCGCCTAGCAACGCTCCCGTAATTACGGGTGCACACACGTAGTCACCCGTAATTACGGGAGCCCCATAGACTTCTATGGGCCTGCCTGTGCCGTAATTACGGCCTGAAATAGGACATGTTCTATATTTTTCAACGGCACAGGCACCTTCCCGTAAGCATACGGGGAGGTACCAGTGGCCAATAGAAGTCTAATTTTTGGGCCGTAATTACGGGCGTTTTTACGTCGTGTGCATGGGGCCTAAGACATGGCTTAATAACGTTGCAAAAGACAGTGCTTGCAGGATTGGTATTTGCAGATAATTATTTTTTTAATCATTTTAGGGGGAGGGGATGATCTTTCACAATTTGATTTCTTTTTGGGGAGTGATAAGACTGATTAAATAAGTATATGATTTTTGTAACGATCGTATCACGTGACCCTTTAGCTCCTTCTGTGGCTGAAGAAGAAGAAGCTGTTAGAATCCCCTGGTGAGTATATGGTCAATCAATACACATTGCTGAGATTCTGCCTGTGACTGACAGTACATCATGGCGATAATATCTCAACACTGCGCTGGACTTGTAATTCCAGTTATTGAAGGTAAAGTATCATTTGGAGCTGACATAATAACTCACTGCATACACTGGGACAGATGAATACTTTGTAATGCAACTGCTACAGCTGCTTGTAGGCGATATAAACAATTCAGTTTCATTATCTTATATAATGCATCATTGTGGTGACTTCTGGCGAAAGACAAAAATGAGATTGTGAAGAGTGATATGACTGAGAAGATATAAGAACACAAGAAGACACTGTGTTTGGTGTTAGTATTACCTCCCCTTATGTCTAGAGTATACACAGCCATTTTACGTACTACACCAGAAACCTGAGGCCTAAAAATAGGATATACAACATCTTTACAAATGGCACCAACGTCTGACCTGGTAGCTCCAGCAACATATTACACAGGCAGCCCCTGACTTGAGTGGGTGCAGAGCTGTGGGCATGGAGCCTGGCAGTTCACGGAGACCGTACGGCTCCCTAGTACGGCGCCAAATGGACCTTTCGTGTGCTGTCATACAGTGATATATTTATGGACATAGTCCCCCCTGGGAGCCATGCACCCAGGGGACAATACTTCTGCACTAATAAATGGTTCAATTTTTCCAATGACTTTGGGATCAAATGCTTTTTCTACTGGAGTTTGCCCCAGGAATGCGTCTGTTCTTATCACCAGGGTGATTACTGTTCTTTACATTTATTGGGGGGGGGGGGCTGTTTAGCATAAATGTACACGGGCTGCTATAAGTGTTCTATAAGGTGCCAGTCGCACAATGCAGCATGCTGGCTTATAGCCCATTAGTCACACCCATACTATTAGATCAAACGGGTTGCCCATCACCTTCCTTCTACGTGTACCACACTAAGTCTCAGAATTTGTATGGCGTTGTAATATGGTCGTGTGCATGAGCCCTTATGCTTCATCTTGTCCTGTTTAATCCCTAAATAAGCAGACAGTTTTATCAGATATATATCCCATATACTTATATTGTCAAGTCCGAATTTCAGGGTAGCTTCCTTCTCCCTGTTATTTCACACCTAATAACCACCTCTGTAAATTAAAAGCTGAAGGCATGACTGGAAAGAAGTAAACCAGCCAGAGAGATGTCGGTACACAGCTTTCCTCAGATAGGACAGGAAGTGAACTGAACTTTATTCAGAACAAAGAAACACAGAAAAAGACACATGCCCCCTCCCTAGAGATGTGGGACGTGCCCAAGCCCCACCGGCTCCTCAGCTGTAAGTTCTTCTGTACACTCCTCTTGCATTCCAGGGGCGGTGTCACCATAGGCGTGTCCGACATGAACAAAGAACTTGTTATATATCAGTATATTACACAAAGAACTGAAATGTATATACATATGTGTGAGGATAATATTTTTGCAAACAATATACATGGTAATGATCCCTGACAATATCAGTTACATATGTTATATACTTATATCAGTTATATATCCTATATACTTATATCCGTTATATATATTAAATACTTATATCAGTTACATATCCCGTATGCTTATATCAGTTACATATGTTATATACTTATATCAGTTATATATCCCATATACTTATATCCATTATATATATTAAATACTTATATCAGTTACATATCCCGTATACTTATATCAGTTACTTTATACTAATATAATTTTTACGCCCCATATACTTATATCAGTTACCATTTACTAATATCCGTTATATATCCCGTATACTGATATCATTTATATATCCCATATACTGATATCATTTATATATCCCAAATACTAATATCAGTTATATATCCCATATACTAAGATCAGTTATATATTCCATATACTGATATCATTTATATATCCCATATACTTATATCAGTTATATATCCCATATACTTATATCAGTTATATATATCCCATATACTTATATCAGTTATATATCCCATATACTTATATCAGTTATATAACCCATATACTTTTATACAATTTATATATCCCATTTACTTATTAGTTATATATCCCATATACTTATATCAGTTATATATCCCATATACCTATATCAGTTATATATCCCATAAACATTTATATAATTTATATATCCCATATGCTTACATTAGTTATATATCCCATTTACTTATTAGTTATATATCCCATAAACATTTATATAATTTATATATCCCATATGCTTACATTAGTTATATATCCCATTTACTTATACGGTGTCAGTTTGCAGCCCTTTACATTTCTGTTTGCTGTCGTTTTTTTTCTCCACTATGTATTTTTCAGTAAGCGGTTAGTGTACGCTGACCACAGACATGATTATGTCATGATTGTTTATTTGTGCATTTTACATTCGCGTAACATGACGATACAGAGGTCTGGTGACCATGCCCTGTGGAATATAAGACCGTGGGCCATGAGAAAGGGCAAACTTTTTGGTTTTTTCTCAGTGACTGTTTCAACTTTCCAAACTAAAACAACTTCTTGTTAGTTCTTGATATCACCGCTTGTGATCTGTGAGAACATTTCTATTATTATAGTGTTATTTAAATGCTGTCATCATGCAGGGATTACATTTAGGAGGTCCATGGCTGGTCTATTAAGTGGAAGTATCACATTCCATGCTTGTTATCACTTTGCTTCTCTGCTGATGTCCAGGGAACATTATCCTGTACTCCGGGTTAATGGGTTTTTTATGGGTCAGCCAGTGTGTAATATTAACAGAAGGAGTAGTCATCAGCTGTGAATGCTGGCCTTCCACATGATTCCCACATGTATCCCTGAATATTGCCTCCGGCATGGCCTAATAGGCTTATACCTATGGCAGACCAGTGGGCCGATGGGATGTCACATTTCTTAGATGCCACGTATCTAAAGCCGTGTTCCCACGTAGCGTAAATGCTGTCGAAATTCTGCAGCATATACAGTAGCAGCAAAGTGGATGAGATTTAGTAAATCTCATGCCCACGCTGCGGAAAAAACCCACTGCATAAACGTTAATAAATTGACCTGCGATGCGGAATTTAATTGCGAAGCATGTCAATTTATACTGCGTTTTTGTTGATTTTGTTGATTTTCTGTTGCGGGTTTTCCCCATTGACTTCAATGCGGATGCAAAACCCGCAACAGAAAACCAAGTGTTGCAACTTTTGCGGCATATATGCAGCATTTACGCCGCAAAAATCGCAACTCCGTAAAAAAAAAAATGATGCTTATACAGAACGCTCTCCTTCCAGCAGTCCGGCCTCTTGGGATGACGTTTCATCCCATGTGACCGCTGCAACCAATCACAGGCTGCAGTATCACGTGGCCTGCAATGTATCGTAGGAGGCCAGGGCAGACGTCAAAGGAGGGGGTACGTATGAGTGCATTTTTACGCAGCGGAAATTCCGTCTGAAAAACTGCGATATTTCGGACAGAATGTGCTGCGGATTCCAGGTCTGAAACACTGTGTGATTTTTACGCAGCGTATCCGACCCATGGGATCCCGACCTAAGACAGCGGCATCTGCATGGTTAAACGGTTATAGAGGTAGCCCAGCTGTCAGTCACACATCTACTATGTTAGGTGAACACAACCAGGACGTAATAGTTTGTCCATTTGCGGGAAGGGGTTAAAGTGTATTACTAGTTGGACATAACTGTTAAGGACTTGCATAAACAGCGATTACCTAATATACTGTTATTAATGGAACTGCTCCCTTGTGGTTGGAGCGATCCAAAAATAGAGCAGGACATCCAGGGGAATTTCACATTTCCAGCAGATGCCCTGAGATCTTATCAACAGGGATTAGGCTGAATTCACACCCAACATTTTGCTGCATTTTTCATGGCATTTTCTTTGCAGTTTTTCACTGCGTTTCTTCTTAGGTAAAGAGCGCTGCGGCCAGATGTTACTTTATAATCTATAGTGAATTATTTAAAAGTCTACCTTTACAGTGTTTTGGTTTGTGGTGGTTTGGTGGAATTTTTGGGTTTGGTTGAGGTTTTTTTTTTCCAAAAAGCTTGTTAAAGAAATGCGATGAAATGCTTAAAATTTTTACAGTTTTGTACAAGTGTTTAAAAACACTGAAAAAATAGTGTGTGTGTGAAGATTGCCTTAGCGCTTATTCAGACGAACGTATAATACGTCCGTGCTACGCGCGTGATTTTCATGCGCGTCGCACGGACCTATGTTAGTCTATGGGGCCGTGCAGACAGTCAGTGATTTTCACGCAGCGTATGTCCGCTGCGTAAAACTCTCGACGTGTCCTATATTTGCCCGTTTTCCGCGCATCATGTACCCATTGAAGTCAATGGGTGTGTGAAAACCGCGCACGGCACACGGACGCACTTCCGTGTGCCACGTGGGGTGCGCGCTGCAGTAGTCAAAACTATGAATGAAAACAGAAAAGCACCACAGAGTGTCATATTGATGGCGGCTGCGCGAAAATCACACAGCCACGCATCATATGCTGATGACACTCGGACCTTTTGTGGACGCAAAACGTCGCGTTTTTTGCATACGCAAAACGCACACACTCGTGTGAATCCGGCCTTAGGCTTTATTGAGACGAACGGGAATTACGTCCGTGCAACGCGCGTGTTTTTCACGCGCGTTGCACGGACCTATATGTCCGTTCTTTGGGCGTTTTGCGCGAATCACACACCCATTGAAGTCAATGGGTGCGTGAAAACCACGCATGCCGCACGGAAGCACTTCCGTGCGAATTGCATGATTCGCGCAACAGCGGTGAAAAGGATGAATGAAAACAGAAAAGCACCACGTGCTTTTCTGTTTACAAACATGAAAACGGAGTGTCATAATGATGGCGGCTGAGCGAAAAGCACGCAGCTGCGCATCATATGCTGCTGCCACACGGAGCTGTTAAGTGGCTTTTGCGCAGGCAAAACGCCACGCTCGTGTGAATCCAGCCTTAGACTGCTATTTATGACACAGCAGCATATTTGAATCTACACCATGTCCGTATGATACACATCTTTATTATGCGGTAAAGCGGACTTTATATCCTCCTTTTGGTAGTTCTGTCAGATGGGCACTTAAAAGGGTTGTCATTCTGATTCTTTCCCATAGAAGTCTATGGAGAAGCGGTTAGATTTGCCACTAGATGTTGGAATTCATCCATATTCAAACATTAATATTAAAATATATATATATTTTTTTATTTTATGTTAAACACGTTAACATTTTATATCTGACCCCTAATGTTGTTAGACATAGGGCTCTGTATATCTTCAAGATTCACTACAGGTTATGAACTGACTACATGACAGATTCTTATTTTTCAATTAATCAGGTTTTCTGGATCTTCGGGGGCTTTTGGCGATTTTCAGACTGCTGCAAATCCGGGAACTTTATCATGTGTCTCTAAATATATAAACACCGTCAGTGACCAACACAAAAGACTATAAATCAAAAGCACGGCTGTTATCTCCGCTCAGCAGAAGGTCTTTTAGGCGACTTCTAAAGGAAAGGCAGAATAATTTGCAGTTGGTGCTTTGAAGTTTACTGTTCGATGTTATGGACATTTAATGCACCAATCCAGTCTGTAAAATAGTCCAAATGCAAAACTGCTCGGAGACAACAACACAAAAGCCTCGTATTTGAACTCTATATCAAACCACTTGTCTGTTCTCCTGGGCTCGGCGATGAAATTAGAATAAATGTATCTTTCCTGTTGGTTAATCCAATTCTGATTAAAAGTGTTTTTTGTAGCCGTTATTCTGCACTACATTAATAGGTGTAAAGTTCCTGCCACTGTCAATAATAAAGCGAATGAATTACGCCAATCGTGGTTTTATTAAGCCGTATTTGCTGGCAGATCGCGGCTCGTATACTGTAAACACTACTATAAAGACAACTTCTTATTAGTTTCTATCAGTTTAGTCTGTTGTTCCTGGACCCTCATTGTACACAGGGATGCAGCGTTGTGCCTGACCAAATACATTATTGGTAAGCCCTTCCGTAAATAGCCTGTACATTTAAATAAGAGGGCGTTATGAGAAATCGCCAAGGAATTCCAAACCTGCCAAACTCATTTTTATTATTTATAGTGAGATCTGCAGGATCTAATAAGCATAGCTTTCAAGCTGTAAGTTTAATAGAAAAATATATGCATTGGCATTTATTGAATTTTTTTTTCAACTAATAAAAAATAGATAAATAAACATACCGTACTTTATTCTAAAGAAAAAAATTGTACAATGGAATTAAATTATTCTGGTATTCAATGGTCTGGAAATTCTTCTATTCCAGCATGCAATAGTCCCCTGCCAGATTAGAGGGAATCTATGTAGTCATATATCAGCAGTGATAAAACAGAGGTAGCAGGACTGTAGTGGCAGGGCAGCGGCGGGCGGTATAGGACCAGTGCCAGCGCATACAGTGCCTGAGGTAGTGATCAGCGGCGAATGTTTTCTATGTTTAAAGTGCAATTTCAAGAATGGATAATCACTAAAAATACAATTTTCAGTTTTTCTGTGGATAATGTTTTGGTTTTTTTCTACAAAGAAATTAACCTGATGAGTCAAGAAATAAAAAAGTAGTAACTTTGTAATATAAACCCTTTTGTCATTGTGTGCTATCTTCCATCTCTAGAAATGCAGTCAGCGATGTAAACAATAATTGTTTTCATTCTGGTGACATGATATAGATTTGTACACGTCTCTCGATGTAGCCCGTGTTTCTGGAACTATACGGACTTACCATTTAAGAGTCTGGGAAAGTCGGGCAATAAAGGGCTCAAATAGCAGCCATTATTGGTTAAAAGATTTGTTACTTAAAGAGGCTCTGTCACCAGATTTTGCAGCCCCTATCTGCTATTGCAGCAGATCGGCGCTGCAATGTAGATTACAGTAACGTTTTTATTTTTAAAAAACGAGCATTTTTGGCCAAGTTATGACCATTTTCGTATTTATGCAAATGAGGCTTGCAAAAGTACAACTGGGCGTGTTGAAAAGTAAAAGTACAACTGGGCGTGTATTATGTGCGTACATCGGGGCGTGTTTACTACTTTTACTAGCTGGGCGTTGTGTATAGAAGTGTCATCCACTTCTCTTCACAACGCCCAGCTTCTGGCAGTGCAGCACTGTGACGTCACTCACAGGTCCTGCTTCGTGTCGGCACCAGAGGCTACACTTGATTCTGCAGCAGCATCAGCATTTGCAGGTAAGTAGCTACATCGACTTACCTGCAAACGCCGATGCTGCTGCAGAATCATCTGTAGCCTCTGGTGCCGACACGATGCAGGACCTGTGAGTGACGTCACAGTGCTGCACTGCCAGAAGCTGGGCGTTGTGAAGAGAAGTGGATGACACTTCTATACACAACGCCCAGCTAGTAATAGTAGTAAACACGCCCCAATGTACGCACATAATACACGCCCAGTTGTACTTTTACTTTTCAACACGCCCAGTTGTACTTTTGCAAGCCTCATTTGCATAAATACGAAAATGGTCATAACTTGGCCAAAAATGCTCGTTTTTTAAAAATAAAAACGTTACTGTAATCTACATTGCAGCGCCTATCTGCTGCAATAGCAGATAGGGGCTGCAAAATCTGGTGACAGAGCCTCTTTAAAGAGATTGTCTCGCCAAGAGTCCGCCAGAGAAAGAAACGCTGCTTGTTTGATGCTGCTCTCCACTTTGGCTCATAGAGGGGGTTACCAAGTAAAGGGTCTGCCTCTATTACATCCATATGCAATAATAGGGTATATGGACGGGGCTGTCCTTATTGGAAAACTCATTTAACGAGAAAGAAACCGATATGGGCACTCCACGTGCCGCCATTTGGTGCCTCCATACAGTGCCGTATTCATATGAAATCTGAGGCTTACATAGGCACAGTAGGGCCCTATAGACTACTATGTGTGCTGACTTCTGTACAATCAGAAGTTGCATGTGGATATAACATGTTTAGGTTACCTAGTTGGTAAGGTTGAAAAAAGACACAGGTCCATCAAGTCCAACCTATAATCCTACCGTATCAATCCAGAGGAAGGCAAAGTCCCCATGAGGTTGATTCCATTTGCCACATTAGATGAAAAATGTCTCCCTGACTCTAAATATGGAAATCAGAATAAATCCCTGGATCAACATCCCATCTCCAGAATCTAGTACTCATAACCTGTAATATTATATTTTTCAAGAAAGGCATCAAAACTCGTTCAAAGACTCAACCACCACAACATCCTGTGGCAGAACGTTCAATAGTCTCACTGCTCTCACAGTAAATAATTCCCGTCTATGACGGTGGTGAAACCTATTCTCCTCTAGACGTAGAGCATGCCCCCTTGTCCTGGTTACAGGCCTAGGTGTAAAAAGATCAATAGAAAGATCTCTGTACTGTCCAATTATATTGTTTGTACATTGTAATTCGATTTCCCCTAAGCTGTATTTTTTCTGAACTGAATAGCCCCAGGTTTGATAACCTTTCTTGGTACTGCAATCCGCCCATTCTCTTAATTACCTTGGTCGCACCTCTTTGCACCCATTCTAGTTCAGCCATGTCCTTCTTATACACAGGTTCCCAAAATTGTACACAATATTCCATGTGTGGTCAGACTAGTGATTTGTATAGAGGCAAAACCATGTTCTTGTCATGAGCATCTGTGCCTCTTTTGATGCATCCCATGATTTTACTTGCCTTGGTAGCAGCTGCCTGGCACTGGTTGCTAAAGGTAAATGTACTGCCATAATTATCTCAAATCTTTTTCGGTAGTAGTTTTACCCAGTATTTTGTATCATTTAATGCATAATTGTAAAATGTGTTTCCTCGGCCCAAGTGCATAACCTTAGATTTATCAACGTTAAACTTCATTTGCCATTTTTCTGCCTGAACCTCCAGGCTCCCCAAATCCCTCTGCAGTATTACATTATCCTCCTCTGTGTTGATAACTTTACAGAGCTTAGTATCATCTACAAATACTGAAATTATACACTGTAAACCCTCTACAAGTTCATTAATAAAATGAAGAGGGCCCAATACTGACCCCTGTGGAACCCCACTGGTAACGACGACCCACTCTGAGGATGTACAATTAAAGAGGCTCTGTCACCACACCACATTATAAGTGGCCTATATTGTACACGATGTGATCGCCGCTGTAGTGTAGATTACAGCAGTGTTTTTTATTTAGAAAAACGATCATTTTTGACGGAGTTATGACCTATATTAGCTTTATGCTAATGAGTTTCTCAATGGACAACTGGGCGTGTTTTACTTTTTGACCAAGTGGGCGTTGTACAGAGGAGTGTATGACGCTGACCAATCAGTGACCAATCGGCGTCATACACTTCTCCCCATTCATTTACACAGCACTAGCAATATAGTTATATCGCTATGTGCAGTCACATACACACACTATAATATTAGTGCAGTGTCTTGACAACGAATAGACATTACCTCCAGCCAGGACGTGATGTGTATTCAGAATCCTGACACTTCTCTGCACTTCTCCGTGATTTACAGCATAGCAGGCGTAGTCTCGCGAGATTACGCTGTAAACTGTCATTTACAGCGAGATCTCGCTGTTCTGTGCTGTAGTCTCACACAGACGCTAAAGAAGTGACAAGATTCTGAATACACATCATAAAGCTAATATGGGTCATAACTCCGTCAAAAATGATTGTTTTTCTAAATAAAAAACACTGCTGTAATCTACATTACAGCGCCGATCACATCATGTACAATATAAGCCACGTATAATGTGGTGACAGAGCCTCTTTAATAACCTCCCTCTGTCTTCTATCACTGAGCCAGTTGTTAACCCAATGTGCACAAGGCGTAAGATGGAAGTTCTGTCTACTGATGCGCAAATCACTGCAGCACCGTCATTATGTAAGGACAAACGTCACACTATTTATAAATAGATCACTTTCCCTACAATTTTAGGACAGGAAGCAGTGAGCATGTCTTATTTCTTTTTTCATGCAGTGTAAGTTGTTGTATTGCTTTCTTCTCCCCTCCTCCAGTCATTACATTTGCTACAATGAAGCATGAGAATCATTGAAAAAGCTGTAATTGAACCTAAAAAGATGCTGTGTGAATAAGTACAGCCATTAACTCCACGCTATTCAATGATATCCCACCCAGGTAAAATGTCACAGCCTCAATATCAGCTGGATGAGGTTGCACCTTTTTTTAATTTTAAGACCTGAGCGTTTTTTCTTCTAAATACCAGGGATGTTCTGCCGCCATCGGGAGTATTTCTAGGATAACCTTTGCTGCATCTGACACCTTCTTTATAGATTCAGGTTGAATTAACTTTGAGACGGCTTCATAGTCCATGAATCTCAATGCACCAATTACACACGGCAGAGTCCGGTACAGTGTGCAGTTTGCTTCACCTCCACTATTCGTCTTATTTCCTTAATCACTGGAAAGGTCAATAACGTACTGATGTGATTCGGGTTTTGCTATATAAAACAAAGCAACATATTTTCACAGCATCGCTGGCATCACTTCAGTAATGTGTATTACGGATGATAAAGAAACACTGCAGTCTTTTTTTTATTATTATTAAGTGTGAATTGAAATCACATCTTAAACTCCCTTCTTCTAGTTTCATCTCCGATGAAGTCCCTGTCACATGACTTCATTCTGACCACCGGCGCAGAACAGCAATTTCATGGTCAGATCAGAGGTCAGTCCCCAATGGCTGTCTCACATCCTTTAAACTACAATGTGACATCAGTAGTACCTCCCACGACCCTTCCACCTAATGTGACATCAGTAGTTCCTCTGTAGTACCTCCCACGTCCCTGCCACCCAATGTGACATCAGAAGTTCCTGTAGTACCTCCCACGTCCCTGCCACCCAATGTGACATCAGTAGTTCCTGTAGTACCTCCCACGACCCTTCCACCTAATGTGACATCAGTAGTTCCTGTAGTACCTCCCACGTCCCTGCCACCCTTCTCATGCTTACACGTGGCTGACATGGGGCATAAAATGAGGCATATGGCAGCCAGAGGTGAACATGACTGGCAGTGGGGGACACTGTTGACAGCAGGACGTGGCACAGAGGGTTACATTGCTGATATAGGACATGTGAGCTTATGTCTGACAAAATGGGGACATGGTTTACAGAGAGGTCGTCGAGCTTCCGTTCACGGTTTCCGTTAGACCTTTCTGTCGGAGGAATCCATGAACGGAAAGCCAAACAGAAACCATAGCTTCTGTTTGATTACCATTGATTACAATGGTAATGCTTCCGTTGCAATTGGTTTCTGTTTTTTAGCAGAAACAATAGCGCAGTCGACTACGCTATTGTTTCTGCTAAAAAGAAAACAGAAACCTTACAGAACGGAAACAAGCGGAAACCAATTGCAACGGAAGCATTACCATTGAAATCAATAGTAATGCAAACGGAAGCTATGGTTTCCATTTGGCCTTCCATTCATGGGTTCCTCCGACGGAAAGGTCTAACGGAACCTATGAACGGAAACCACCGCTGATGTGAACAGGCCCTAAGTCAGACATGCCTATATTATGGCACACAGGGGGTTTATGGCACACAGAACATCCTTAAAACTGAGAGACGATCATGATGAGTAGACTATAATAATAAGATACGTTTTCTATACTTTTTACATATGATGATGTACATTCGAGTTCACACTACAGTCATCTCCCGTTTCGGTCTCTTCCGCCAGAGGTAGAGATGACCGAAAGTCCAAACAGAAAGCATTGCTTCCGTTTGAATTACTATTGATTTCAATGGTAATTCTTTTATCAGTTGCATTCTGTTTGCCACCGTTCAGAACCTAGCCCCTAAAAGTACTGCCATTATGTAAGCCGGGGATTTTTATGATTTGCAAAACCTTCCTCATAGTGGATAAGATATGGGGGGGGGGAAAGGATGCATTTGGGAGTATCCCTTGTTTTACAGGTTGTTCCGATGAAAATAAAGTGTTTTTCAAGTTCCTACAAATAAAGTGTATTCATTGTAAAATAGGTTATGCAATTTTCTGACTTTTTGTGAATTAAAGTCTTCACTGTTTTCACTTCTTGCTGTCAATAAGTTGGAACATTCATTGTTTACTTTCAGAGGTTGAAAACCTGTCCTGGTCATATGACGCCGGTCAGTTCTATCTCTTGCCGTGATTTTTGCTCCTGTGTGATCATCGGCCTCTGGAAGTAAACAGGCTCGCATTGTATGACCGCATGATCTTGAAATCATAAAACATTTATTCACAATGTATATGAGAAAGTTGCATGCAGCAGACAAAGAATATGATTTAGCTGTCTGGGTCTATGGGGGTGTATTCATATGGTGTGGCCATATTGTGCTGTTTGCCATGATTTTCACAGAACCACAGCGTTTTGCCGCGTTTTCCGCAAATTGCAGTTTATTGTTTCCACCCATAAACCATTTATTAGGACCGTATTGTTAATGCATTTCCCG
The DNA here is from genome assembly GCF_050947455.1 of Rhinoderma darwinii. NCBI lineage: Eukaryota > Metazoa > Chordata > Amphibia > Anura > Rhinodermatidae > Rhinoderma > Rhinoderma darwinii. The sequence continues at coordinate 127,918,341 of NC_134690.1, read as the reverse complement.
AATATACATGGGTAGATCCATCACAGATAAACCTACACTATAACCCTATAAAATACATGTTCTGCACTCCATTCACTGAAGGAAAATCAGGAACTTTGTTTAACATTCAAAATGTAATAGATTTGCATTGAAATAATAATATACATGTTCTGCAGCGGATTCTTTGTAATATCCACAATGAAATTTCCCTATGGCAGAGCCGACAAGTGTGAGTTAACATAGCCTTACATTGTGGTCAGGCTTTTATGGGACCCATATGCTTTATGCTACAGTAAACTACTTGTACATTCATTAATCTGTTTTACATGAGAGTAAATGAGGCATTGTCATCTGTCTGTATTACTAATGTCACCGAATAGTAACTGGATTTAATAATATGTTATTTAAACAGACATTCAAGCTCTACAGCTATCCTAAAGCATATATGAGTGGATCCTCCATAGCCTCTCCTAATGTAATGTTATTATGAGAAATGTTCAATTTAGACACAATTGTTGTCCAATAATAATAACAACCTATAGAGCCCTACAAGTAGTTCCAAGATCGTATATGGTGTCTTCCTCATAGCCCTCCTTTTACACTCGGCCAGGCTCGCTTGCTCCTGTCACATGGCGCTATGGATGGGGACGAGCTGTCGTTACTGTGATCGCTCGTCCCCATACATTATCATCATGTCGGCAGCGCATCTCTCTAATTACACAAGGAGATGTTCTGCCGACAACGATAACTTTTTACTTTTTTAAAACGATACGATCAGCAGATAATTGAGCGTTTGCTCGTTCATCTGCTGATCATTCCCCTAGTGTTATATTACCACTCGTCTGCTCGATAATCGTCCTGTGTAAAGCCCCCTATATTGTATTTATAAATTGTTGTTCATACAATAGTTTTAAACAGTGGCAGAAGTGACGCTTGGGCGCTGTTCAAATTTGCATTCAGGTTTTCAATTGTTCTGTACCGTCATAGGTACAGAACAACTAAAAACTGGAGACCAATGGTGCCCGATGGAACCCATTGACTTTAATGGGTTCTGACGCGTTTCCGTCATGGTGTTGCAGGACAAAATTGCGAAGCTTGCTGCAAGAAAGATGGAATCTGCAACATTGGTCCCTGACTATGCCTCTGACGCAGATGTGAACAGAGCCTTAGTAGGGACTTGACCATTATCAATATTCATAATAATAATTATAAGTAACTGATGACTAGACCACATCTTGATTCGTTTTTGAAGTCTAGGGAGTGGATCCATGAGAACAGATGGCCAGCGGATAATGTTTATTTTATTTTTTCTCATAATAGAATACTTTCCTATTGGTGATCGCAATGTCCGGTTCACACCACATTTTTGCATCCTGTTGAAAGGTCCTGTTTTGTTTTTTACCAAGATTAGTTAAAGGCACCTTTACAACCGGATTCTATTTTCATCTATTGTACAAAAAAAACGAATCCGTCTAGAGCGAAAAAAAAGCAGCCTCAATGATTATTTTATTTTTGTCTCCAGTTGCCTCTTAACAGTAAATCTGACAAAAATAAAAACAGCCTGTACCTTTTAACCGGATACAAAAACGTAGTGTGAACAGAGCCAAACTAAAATATTAGGTACCATGTAAAAAAAGAAATAAAAAAAAAAGTATTATCTTTATAGAGTTTACACAGAGTTGAGAGCATCCATGTTCCCAGAAGCAGTTCTAGTTCGTGCAAAACTGCATCGAAACCTTGGAGAAATGCATGTATTTTTTGCATATTTTTGTTGTGATGTGTGGACTTCAATATAACACAGGATGGCGTGAGTCCGCCAGAGTATGTGCCACAGGGTATGTTCACACGGCAGCGGAGAAAACAGCACCGTAATTTCAGCCGTAATAGCATGTGCAGGCGTCTTTCGCTGCGTCCATTACGGACGTAATTGGAGCTGTTTTTCCATGGAGTCCATGGAAAACGGCTCCAATTACGTCTGAAGAAGTGACAGGCACTTCTTTGACGCGGGCGTCTTTTTTACGCGCCGCCTTTTGACAGCGGCGCGTAAAAAAAATGACTGTCGGCACAGAACATCGTTAAACCCATTACAAATGAATGGGCAGATGTTTGCCGACGCTTTTGAGCCGCATTTTCGGACGTAATTCGGGGCTAAAACCCAGCCATACAGAGCAGCTCTCTGTTCTGGCTCATAGAGGGGTCCCAAACATGTATGACGACTATATGCCTTAATAGAGTATATAGACAGGGGTTCTCTTCATGAGAGACCGCCATCTTTATCAACGTCATTGAAAGACTTGTAAATATACATAAAAGTGATTCTACTTTAGCAAGACCTTATGGGGGAGATTTATCAAAACCAGTGCTGAGTAAATAATGGAGGCTGGAAAACTTGTGCATAACAACCAATAAGGCCGCTTCTTTTCTTTTCCAAGGAGAATCTGAAAAATGAGAGCTAGAATCTGATTGGCTGCTCTGGGTAACTGCTGCCCTTTTCCCTTGCACTAGTTTCCATGAATCTCCCTCATTGTTAATTATTTTTTTAACGATATTTTATTTTAGATTACTTTATGTGCGTCAGGTCTGCTCGGGGTGACAATTGGCATTTTAAATATTCATGTGAAAAACATGTGACCGTGTACATTTTAATAAGGATAGAGTCGTTTCATCTTAGACCGCAGACGCTGCATGGCGTGCTGTGACAGGAAAGCATGTTGCTTGGCTATATTTTCTCTCTGCTTGAGCTGGAACTTTGTCCCCACAAGCTGCAGCATCCATTGGAGTTGCAGCGTCTACATCCAAACTTCTATCTCTTGTCAGGCTAATCATTTCAGACATGAATCAAGACAAGGACTTCATAGTGGTTTCACGAAACGTGCCCAAATATTTTTTGTAATTTTTTTTTTAACAATGGTATTTCTTTCCCCCCCGTTGACTATAATAGGAATAAAAATGATACAAAGCTGCAAGAAAACAGAAAGAAATAGGGTTTGTTGTCATTTCAAGAAAAAACGGCATGCCCTGATAATGTGTGGTATATGGCATAGTCGTGTGAGCAGAATGCCTAAGACTCCCATTTACTACAATGTAACATTTAGCCAATGAGGGCGAAAATCTGCCTCGAAATTCATTTAGGAATTTTGAGGCAGATTTTTAATTGCCAGCGTTTTTGGACATTTTCTTTTTGCAGCTGCTTTTGCCTGTGATGAATTTTCGTTGCATCTAATACAAAAAACGCCGCAAAAAAATGCTCAAAACGAGCTCCGCAGGTTTTTTTCTGCCTCCCTCTGATTCCAATGGGAGGTCAGAGACAGAAACCGCTCGAAGAACGAGCATGCCGCTTTTTTTTCCGCAAATGACCAAAAGCCGCCAGAGAAAAAAAAGGCCTCTGCTTCTTATTAAAATCAAAAGGGGGCGATTTGGGCTGGTTTTTTTTTCACTGAATCCCACACTGTTTCCGTGTCAAAATCAGTGCTAAAAGATTCCTTGTGACCTGACCCTTAGGGTATGTTCACACTGGGCGGATATCCTGCGTAAAAGCACACAGCTTATCAGTCCTGAACACCGCAGAAAATTCCAAAATGTGGTGCATTTTATCGGCCGGAATGTCCGCTGCAGAGAATAGCAGATTTAAAATAAAAAAAATAAAAAGTTTATACTTCGCTGTAGCCATGGCGACGCGTCCCTCTGATGTCCAGCAGCCCGGCCTCTTGGAATGACTGGAAGCCGGGCTGGACGCAGAAGCAGAAAATTCTGGGTAAGTATATTTTTATTTTTTTCTGAGTTGCGATTTTTGTGGCGGAATCGCAGCTATTCCACTGGAAAAATTTCAACATCTGCTATTTGTTGCGGGTTTTACATCCCCTTTGAATTCAATAGGGAAAACCCACAGCAGAAAAGCAGCGATTCCGCAGCATAAACTGACTTGCTGCGGATTGAAAAGGTCAATTTCTTAACAGTTTTTCGGCGGGCATTTTACGCAGCGTGTGGGTGAGATTTGTATAAATGTCATCTACTTTGCTGCTACTGTAATACGCTGCGGATTTTTCGCAATGAAATCCGTTTTTTGAAAAGCCGCAGTGTTTACGCTACGTGTGAGCCAGACTTAAAAGAGGTTTCCCGGGTTCTTAAACAAGACCTTTACTGCCATAAAATGCAGAAATAACAACGTTTTTAATATACATTGCTATTACCTCCCATTAACACATCAGGTGATGTTTAGAATGGAAAACTGACATGTCACCTGACGTGTTGTTCATAGGGGTGTCATCATGGCATGTCGTATTCACGCACGGGCAGGGCCGCCATCAGGAATTTCAGGGCCCCCTACAGCTAAATTCTCTTGGTCCCCCTACCGTGGCACCGCCTGTTAACGGTACTCCGTCCAGCACTATATCATGCTACCCAGCGCCGCCATCAGGGGGTGTATTATGGGTACTGATGTGAGAGGCCCGGCCAAACCTAATTGAAAGGGGGGCCCGGCAACTGCCGCGACTTGCCTTTGGTAGAAAAAAAACAGGCCCCTGCAATGGGGCCTGTTTTTTTCACCAAAAGAATGTCGTGAGCTGTGGGCCCCCCTTTCAATTAGGTTTAGCCGGGCCTCTCACATCAGTACCCATAATACCCCCCCTGATGGCGGCCCTGGGTAGCATGGGGGTCGTCATGGGGGCCGTCAAACACTGCCGCCCGTGCGATCGATCGCGCGCACCCGCAAACTCCCGCGCACCCGCGACCGCCTGGAACCGCGCACCGAATTTTGAGGCAGATTTTGACCTGCCCACACTATCTTGCTGCGTTTTTTGCCCGTGGCGATTGAGGACAGCAGACAAAAAACGCAGGGAAAAATGCATTTTCTGCCTCCCATTGATTTCGATGGGAGGTCAGAGGCAGAACCGCGGCAAGAAAGGACGTGCTGCTTTTTCTTTTTTCCGCGACTGGCTCCCATTGATTTCAGATTAAATCAATGGGAGGCGGTTTTGGAAGTTCTTTGGTGCTGATTCTGACGCAGTGTCCGAGTCAATATCAAGGCCCAAAAACTCTGTGAACTGGGCCTTATTGTTAGGGCTTATTTAGACGAACGTGTGTAATACGTCCGTGCAACGTGCGTGATTTTCACGCACCTCGCACGGACCTATGTTACTCTATGGGGCCAGGCAGACTGTCAGTGATTTTCATGCAGCGTGTGTCCGTGTGTCCCCTGCGTAAAACTCACGACATGTCCGATATTTGTGCATTGTTCGCGCATCACGCACCCATTGAAGTCAATGGGTGCGTGAAAATCACGCCCAGCACTTCCGCAGCAGTATAAACTATGAATGAAAACAGAAAAGCACCACAAGCTACAAACAGAGTGTCATAATGATGGCGGCTGCGCGAAAATCGCGCAGCCGCGCATCATACGCTGCTGACACACGGAGCTGTTATGGACCTTTTGCATGCGCAAAACGCCACGTTTTTGCGCACGCAAAAAAGCACACGCTCGTGTAAATCCGGCCTTAGGGTAGGAACACACTAGGCATGAACACTGCGGATTTTATGCAACACATTTTATTGTGGAAAGTCCGCACCGTATCAGTCGCAGAGTGGATGAGATTTAAACAAATCTCATTCACACGCTGCAAAAAAAATTGACCTGCAGTGTGGCTTTTGGCTTTTTAAGCCGCAGCATGTCAATTTATTCTGTGGGATCGCTGCTCGTCTGTTGCGGAAATGCTGCGGTTCTGCCGCAAAAATCACACGAAAACCTGCCGGAACGGTGACGAACGGAAACCATTAGCGATGTTTCCGTCACCATTGAGATTAATGGGGACTGAAACGGAAGCTGTGCTGTCACTTTCACTTTCCGTTGCGGGGTTCACCCGACTGAAACCTCAGACGGAACCCCGGAACGGAAGCGAACGGTGATGTGAACAGGCCCTAACACAAAAGTTTTGTATTTTTTTAAGCTGGTTCACAAAAAAAAATAATTCCAAATTCTACTGGACCAACTGCCTATTTAGAGACCGGCAGCAGCTCCAGGAGCGACATCATAAGGGACACACTAGGCGGATATGCTGAGTAAAACTACACAGCTTATCCGCCCCGGTAGCCGCAGGGAATTCCGACAGCAAAACCGCACCAAATAGTGGCGCAGGTTTCGTGAGGCATGTCCGCTGCGGGAATCCTGCAGGGAAAAAAAAGTTTAGACTTACCCCGGCCGTAGTTTAGGTGACGCATCTCTCTCTTCTGAACGTAGCCCCTCCTCCTGGGATGACGCTGTAGAACATGTGACCGCTGCAGCAGTCACATGGTATGAAACGTCATGACAGGAGGCGGGCCTGCGCTAAGAATAGAGGATCGCGTCACCAGGACTATGGCCAGGGTAAGTCGAAACTTTTTTATTAATGTAAAAAAGTACCTTTTTTTTTCTCATGTGTGATTTTTGCGGCAGAACCGCAGCATTTCCGCAACAGAGGAGCAGCGATTCCACAGAATACATTGACATGCTGCGGCTTAAAAAGCCACACTGCAGGTCCATTTTTTTTGCAGCGACTGTGATACTCTGCGGATTTTCCACAATAAAATGTGTTGCATAAAATCTGCAGTGTTCATGCCTAGTGTGTTCCTACCCTAAGGCCAGATTTACACGAGCATGTGCTTTTTGCGTGCGCAAAAACGTGGTGTTTTGCGCATACAAAAGGTCCATAACAGCTCCGTGTGGCAGCAGCGTATGATGCGCAGCTGCGTGAGTTTTGCGCAGCCGCCATCATTATGACACTCTGTTTGTAGCACGTGGTGCTTTTCTGTTTTCATTCATAGTTTATACTGCTGCGGAAGTGCTGGCCGTGATTTTCACGCACCCATTGACTTCAATGGGTGCGTGATGCGCGAACAATGCACAAATATAGGACATGTCGTGAGTTTTACGCAGCGGACACACGCTGCATGAAAATCACTGACAGTCTGCACGACCCCATAGAGTAACATAGGTCCGTGCGAGGGGCGTGAAAATCACACACGTTGCACGGATGTATTACACGTTCGTCTGAATAAGCCCTAACAATAAGGTCCAGTTCACAGAGTTTTTGGGCCTTGATATTGACTCGGACACTGCGTCAGAATCAGCACCAAAGAACTTCCAAAACCGCCTCCCATTGATTTAATCTGAAATCAATGGGAGCCAGTCGCGGAAAAAAGAAAAAGCAGCACGTCCTTTCTTGCCGCGGTTCCGCCTCTGACCTCCCATCGAAATCAATGGGAGGCAGAAAATGCATTTTTCGCTGCGCTTTTTGTCTGCTGTCCTCAATCGCAGCGGGCAAAAAACACCGCAAATACCGCGGCAAGATAGTGTGGGCAGGTCAAAATCTGCCTCAAAATTCTTTAAGGAATTTTGAGGCAGATTTTTTCGGCCTGCAAAATACTCTGTGTGAACAGGGCCATACATAAACAGCACTTTGAGACACTTTACTCACCGTGTCAGAAGAGCTGCTCCCACTCCAGTCCTCTTCAGGCGATGTCTTCAGTCCAGACGTCCAGTCCTTCACCTCCAGGCTCCAGAAAATGGCGGGGATCGTAGAACTCCTGCCGCCGCGCAACAACTAGACTCCTCCCCCTCTCCTTACGCAGCTACGCTCTGGAGAAGAAGGAGGAGTCGGACGAGGAGGCGGAGTCGGACGAGGAGGCGGAGTCGGACGAGGAGGCGGAGGACGAGGCGGAGGATGAGGAGGCGGAGTCGGAGGCGGGTTAGCAGGTAAGCGCCGCTGTCCCTGTGTGACTGTCCTTCCCCGTAGATCGGTCGATGTGTTGCGGGCGCACCGCCTCCCTCTCGGCGGCGCGCCTGGTCGTTCGCGCGTGGGCGCGCGCGCGCTTGCGGTCATGCGCGCGCAGGTGCACGCTTGCGGGTGTTCGCGCGCGGTCGCGCACTCGCTCGTACGCGCGCAAGCGGGCGGTGTTTCGCGGCGGTGATGAGAGGGGGGCCCGCAGCTCACGGCGGTGTTTGACGAGAGGGGGGCCCGCAGCTCACGACATTGTTTTGGTGAAAAGAACAGGCCCCATTGCAGGGGCCTGTTTTTTTCTACCAAAGGCAAGTCGCGGCAGTTGCCGGGCCCCCCTTTCAATTAAGTTTGGCCGGGCCCCCTACAGTAGTACCCCTAATACCCCCCTGATGGCGGCCCTGCGCACGGGTGGGCATAGAGGACCAACAGAGGCCCCTAGAGCCATGGTATGGCAGTAGGAAAGAGTAAATGCTGTCCCTGCAGCATTAATAATAAATCTGAACCATACACGGCTTCCTTGTTTTTGTTCGGCTGGACTCGTACACAGCGTTTAGGTCAGGTTTTCATGAAGTCTTTGGCCCACAGTATTGGGGAGATTTATCATTACAAGTCAACTAAAATGGCACCCACCAAATTTAAAAAAAAACAACTATTTCTGCTTGTTGTGGGGTGTTTTTTAACTGCATTTTCCACCCATAGACTTCATTTTTATAAAAAAAACGGCAACTGGCTTTGTGACCTGTTTTGCAGTTTTGGGTGGATTTAGGTCGGTTTTGATGCAGCTTTTTAATGAAGTAGGCCAAAGACCTGTAAAAAACGCTATACGTTTCAAGAATTTTCTTTGCCTTTTTTTCTACGTGTGTCTTTATTTCTTTGTGCTTTTTCTTTTTAAAGTTCTACAAAGCAAACTATGCAAAAAAAAACTCCAGAAAAAAACAGCATTTTGAAAGAAAAAAAAAAGGGTACTGACTACAAAAATGCTGAAAAAATGCCCCCTAAAAAAACGATTATGCATGTTCCAATAGACTTTAACCGCTTGGCACCAGCCACAGTACATTTATGGTGCTTGTGCTAGGTGAAGGCCACGAGCTGTAAGGCCAAAAACACACATACAGTTTTGATGCAGTTTTTTTTAGGAAGTTTTTGGTAAATTTTTCTGAACTAAACCCAGAAGTGTATCCCAAAGGAAGGAAAGGTATAAATAAAAAACTGATGCATCTCCTTTCTTTTGTGTCCACTTCGGTGTTTGGCTAAGACAATCTGCACTAAAAACTGCATCAAAACTGTGTGTGTGATCCTGGCCTCAATGAGGAGGAGCGGTGCCCGCACCATCCACAGCTAGTGTCAGCTGTATTTTATTGTGATCCTGCCCGTTTAGCCTCTCAGATGCCACGGTCAATAGAGACCGCAGCATCTAAGTGGTTAGACAAAGGGGAAGTCCATCTCTCAACCAATTGGTGCCCACGTGACGTCAGGTGCCGTTAAAAATTCAATGGCAGCGGGGGGGGGGGCTACTAAAGGCCCCCAGGTCAGCCATCTCGGCCTATTAGGCCCTACACAAAAATATTGCGGTCTATTATATCAATAATCAAACAATCGCAAAAGTTAAAGAAAACTTTTAAAAATATTTTTTAAAAATCCCATTAAAAAAAGCTTATGTTATAAAATGCTTGTATGTCAAAAAATATAAAGAAATTAAAAAGTATACATAATGCAATGGAGCTAAACCACGTTTAGGGCAGGATTTAGGCGTTTGAATCCTGATAGAATCTTGACCGTGTGAACATGGCCTTATACAGTCTTTTTTTCCACTAGGATAGCAAACCCTAAAAAAGGGTTTGTGTTCATGTGCAATATGTAACATCAGGATCCTGGGTTATCCGCTGCCAAAGAAAGGCCATAAATAAGCGTGTGTGCGCTTGACCTTACATTCGTTTTACTTCTATGACAAGTTTCTAAATATCATTACAATGAGTAATACATGGGCCTGGTTTTTATCGTCTGGAATGCACAACTCTCCCCCTTTTTTTTCATCTTAAATGATTATGCCAAAACTAAGATATTTTTCTGAAATTGGAATAAATTGATGTAAAATATCAGGAATATTCAGAATATCTGATTAAAATGACACTGCACTGATTGTCCTTCACGGATATAATAGCAAATCTTGTCGTTTGTTTGATCTTACCTTTGATGACAATTTGTACACTGAGGATAAAACATGCTAACGTAAATCTGCAACAAATATGCGATGTGTGAATGCAGCCTTATGGCCCTTTTACACCGGCCGATAAGCAGCCGGTGAAGCGAGCGCCGATCAACGAGACATCTCGTTTGCTCCTGTCACACGGAGCTATGGACGGGGACAAGCGGTCGTTACTCCGATCGCTCGTTCCCATAGGTTATCATGTCGGCAGCGCGTCTCCCTGTTTACACAGGGAGATGTGCAGCCGACAACGATAATACTTAACTTTTTTAAAACGATGCGACCAGCAGATGATCGAGAGTTTGCTCGTTCATCTGCTGATCGCTGCACTTTTTACACAGGGTAATTATCGGCAACGAGCATTCTATGAACGCTCGTCTCCCCGATAATCGTCCTGTGTAAAACCCCCTGAAAAAAAGCAAAAACCAGTACCTTTCAACAGGATGCAAAAACGTGGTATGAATAGAGCCTAAAAAGTTTTGCTTTCCTGAGCAGCAGTCTGGGGTTCAGGGTGTATCACAGCGCAAGTAAGCAGCAGTTTTGCCCTTTAAAAGCTGGTTGGAAGCAAAAACTTCTAAGTAGAATTTTTTTGTCATTTTACATAAGATTAAAGGGGTATTCCCAGCAGGGGCGTCGCTAGCCCCGAATCTTTTACCCGGATCCCCGACGACTTCCACATTCGGGTTACAGTGGTTGCAATTGCGACCGGGCCGCAGCCACCCGCAACGCATCTATAAAAGTTACTATAGTAACTAGGGCTTATGTAATAAAATACACGGGCCCCTGTTACCATAGTGACAACACATACTTACCCATCTTCCTTCCCGAGCGCAGGTGAAGTCCTGACGTGTTCTCGTGTCATGACGTCATGACACTGTGCGCCGCGCATGACGTCACGACGCTAGATGGTATCGGGACATCAGCTGCACTCGGAGCCAAAGAGGAGGATAAGTGTAACGTTAAAGTCTGACGGGGTCCTGTATCTAAGCCAATCTTGTGGTAGGCTTAGATACAGGGTCCAACAGACCTTGTCACACATGGACCTGGTCTCTAAGCCTACCGCATGGTAGGCTTAGATACATGGTCATGTATGATACTGTCTGATGAGCCCTGTATCTAAGCCTACCACATGTTAGGCTTAGATACAGGGCCCTAGCAGACAGTAATCTTATACAGTATAAGATTACAGTCTGCTGGGGCCCTGTATCTAAGCCTAACATGTGGTAGGCTTAGAAGCAGGGCCCAGCACATGGTGTGATCCTGTCTGCTGGGCCCTATATCACCGGGTGCGTGGTCCGGGTGTAACTGCACCGATCATATACTGGGGATAGGTCATCAGTTGTCCAGTCGTGGACAATCATTCTTGTGTGTCCAGAATTCAAAATGCTTATTCAAGACTAAGGCCTGATTTAGGGCAGATACAGACGGACGTTACGTTTTGCGCGCGCAAAAAACATTTGACAGCTGCGTGTGTCATGCGTGTATGATGCGCGGCTGCGTGATTTTCGCGCAGCCGCCATCATAGAGATGAGGCTAGTCGACGCCCGTCACTGTCCAAGAATTGCCGGATGGGCAGTCCAGCCCTGGCTGCAGCAGTCACATGGGATGAAACATCATCCCTGGAGGCCGGGCTGGACGCAGTAGTAGAGAATTCTATAGTATAATCTTTTTTTTTCTGAGTTTCGATTTTTGCAGTGGAATCGCAGCTTTTTTGCTGTAAGAATCACAACCTGCTATTTGCTAGGGGTTTTACCTCCTCATTGACTTCAATAGGGAAACCTGCAACAGAAAAGCAGCGATACCGCAGCATAAATTGACATTCTACTAATTAAAAAACAGCACTGCAGGTCAATTTATGAATGTTTTTTTGGCAGTTTTTTTATGCAGTGTGTGGATGAGAATTGTTCACATCTGATCCACTTTGCTGCTACGGTAATACGCTGCAGATTTTCCGGAATGAAATCCATTGCGGAAAATCCGCAGTGTTTACGCCATGTGTGAGCCCAGCCTGTCTGTGGACTTCACTTCTCAATGCTATCTCTATGATGCAGCACCAGGATGATAAGTAAACTCCTGCTTGGATTATTGTAAAGCAGCTGATCCTTTCTTGTAGATACATCAGCTTCCAGGCTCTGATTGTCCAGCTGATTGCCATGACATGTCATCCTTGTGATGTCCTATCTATGCAGGCACATGATGAAATCACATACACTATGACAACCATAGGCTCATCACATGATCAGCGTACTCATCATCCGGGAAATGTGCTGAAAAAGTCTCTTTTTGTATATTTGCCACACTTCAATGTTTCAGATCATCAGAAGACTTGGGCCCCATGCACACGAATGTGCTTTTGCGGCCGCAATTCCCCCGAAAATCCACGGGAGAATTTCGGCCCCATTCAATTTTATGGGCCCATGCACATGACCGTGGTTTCCACTGTCCGTGCATGGCCCAGGAGCCTGGACCGCAGAAAGAACGGACATGTCTTATTACGGCCGTGTTCTGTGGTCCAGGCTCATAGGAAATAATGGACGATTTGCGGGCGGCTTGAGGGTGACACTCCACCCCCGGCCGACCCGAAAATCACGGCCGTGCACATGGGTACGGTCGTGTGCATGAGGCCTTAGTATTAGACAAAAATAGTAAACCCAAAATTCTGTTTTTAAAATATGTCATCATTTAATAAAGGAAAAATGCTGTTCAGCCCTACCTGGAACTATGTGAAAAAGTAACGCACATGATGCCACGTACTAAAGAGATTAAAATACATATGCCAAACAACGTTTTAGAAATCTGGCAACGTTCCCTCTAAGCCTTTGCAGCTGTTGAGCAGATCAGTGTGGGAACTAGGCAATGTTCTGTCAAACGTAGGTGATCAGTTAATTAATGTAAGGGCGGATTTACACGAACGTGTAATACGTCCGTGCAACGCGCGTGCTTTTCACGAGCGTCGCACGGACCTATGTTAGTCTATGGGGCCGTGCAGACAGTCTGTGATTTTCACGCAGTGTATGTCCGCTGCGTGAAACGCACGACATGTCCTATATTTGTGCATTGTTCGCGCATCACGCACCCATTGAAGTCAATGGGTGCGTGAAAATCACGCATGCCACACGGAGGCATCTCCTTGGGACGTGCGTGATTCACGCAACAGCAGTCAAAACTATGATTGAAAACAGAAAAGCACCACGTGCTTTTCTGTTTACAGACATACAAACGGAGTGTCATAATGATGGCGACTGCGCAAAAATCACACAGCCGCGCATCATATAGGATGTTAGGGTATGTTCACACGCTTAGCAAAGAAACGTCTGAAAATACGGAGCTGTTTTCAAGGGAAATAGCTCCTGATTTTCAGCCGTTTTTTAAGCAACTCGCATTTTTCGCTGCGTTTTTTACGCCCGTTTTTGGAGCAGTTTTTCTATAGAGTCAATGAAAAACGACTCCAAAAACATCTCAAGAAGTGACCTGCACTTCTTTTTACGGGGAGTATTTTTACACGCCATTTTATCAAAACAGCCGCGTAAAAGAAGCATCCTGTCGGAACACAACGCCGTTTTTCCCATTGAAATCCATGGGCAGATGTTTGGAGGTGTTCTGCTTCAGATTTTTCGCCTGTTTACGGCCCAAAAAATGGCCGAAAATAAGCCATGTGAACATACCCTCACTGTCCATTTCTGGTTGTTCTTTTTGCTGTGATTTAGCAAAAGGTGTGGCAAAAAAACATGATTTGACCACGATGTGAACACAGCCTAAGGGCTTATTCAGACGAACGGGATATACGTCCGTGCAACGCGCATGATTTTCACACGCGTCGCACAGACCTATATTAGTCAATGGGGCAGTGCAGACAGTTGCGTGATTTTTACGCAGCGTGAGTCCGCTGCGAAAAAGTCACGACATGTCCGTTGTTTGGGCGTATTTCGCGCATCACGCACCCATTGAAGTCAATGGGTGCGTGAAAAGCACGCATGCCACACAGAAGCACTTCCGTGGGTCCTGCGTTTTTCATGCAACAGCGGTCAAACTCTGAATGTAAACAGAAAAGCACCACGTGCTTTTCTGTTTACAAACATCCAAACGGAGTGTCATAATGACGGCGGCTGTGCGAAAATCACGCAGCCACGCATCATACGGGGCTGCCACACGGAGCTGTTTAGTGCCTTTTGCGCACGCAAAATGCCGCATTTTTTGCGTGCCCAAAACGCACACGCTCGTGTGAATCCGGCCTTAATGTGAGGCACATAGGGTTACTCATTTAATCTAATTTACTAATCTGACTTTAATAGCAGGCAACCCTATGTTCCTCACATTAGTAACACCTTTGTAATTTACACTGGTGTGAAACAGTTTAGCACGATGTGAATAATTTATGCATATCTGCCCAAATTCTCCTCTAAAATCCTGTGGGACCTTGGAAAGGCTATATAAATGACTATTAGAGCTAATTTCTTAAACTTCTCTGGTAAAATTAAACCTGTGCCGTGATTGGCTGTGATTAGTTGCTATGGTTAACAAAGACAGATTTTAATTTAGGTCCTGTTCACACTGAGTTTTTTTGCATACAGAAATGTCTGAATTTTAAGGCAGATTTTGCCGCATTTTTCGCAGCGTTTTTCGCCCGCGGCCATTGAGCGCCGTGGGCAAGAACGCCACGAAAAACGCTTTCACTGCCTCCCATTGGTATCAATGGGAGGTCAGAGACGTAAACGCCCGAAGATGGGGCATGTTGCTTCTTTTTACCCTGAGCCGGTTTTATCGCTCGCGGGAAAAAAAAACGCCTCCACCTCCCATTGAAATCAATGGGAGGCATTTTCGGCTGCTTTTTGGCACGTTTTCCGATTCGGTTTCCGCGTCCTGTTTTCTACTTCGTGTGCGTACAGCTGTGCATTGGCTTTGTTAGAAATGGGAAAGAAAACGTCATCGTACTTTTGCACAAAGAGGGCTACAGAAACACAGATATTACCCAGAAGTTGAAGTGTTCTCGTTCTGCTGTGTCACGGCTGGTACAACGGCTGAATTAAGAGGGAACACTGACCGAAAAGGAAGACTAAGACTGTCGTCAACCTTGAGAAGACACATTGGCGCAGATTTGTTGTCTTTGCGCCTTGGTTTGATGCATCTGTTTTCTTGGTGCACATATTGTTGGCCAAATGTATGTGTGCGCCAGAGAGAATCTTGATTTGCCACATCCTTGCCGCATTGGGTCGCATACTTCGAATATGGCCGCTGATTTGTTGAGTCGTGAAATGCACCAAATTTAACACTTGCCTGCGGCCGCTTTGTGGAGGTTCCTCTGAGGCAGGACAGTGTTTGTCCGACAGAGACGCAAAGACAACTCTTGCCTACAAGAGTGGTGCGTTGCCACTGTGCCTGTTCCTTTCTCTCTCTTTATGCCCCGAATCCCTTTTTCCTCCCTCCCTCCTTGAAGTTTTGTTTGGTGGCAGTGAAGGAGAAACGTTCATCTTCCTCTGGTGTAGTAACACGTAAGCGTTGCTTCAGCAGAGTGCTTGGGAGGGACATTCACTGACCAGTCTGCAGCTGCACGGCTGTCAACCCAACTGAGCGGGGCGAGTTCGGAAGCTGCACGGCTCTGGCATTGTGACCAGTAACCCAGGAATTTGTATAGGAAATAATCCAACAGCCACCACTGATACATAAAGTCATTGAGATGAAGGCAACAGAACGTATAAAAGGAGGGATTCGAGGGGTTTGCTAGAGATATTCCGTTTTTTTTTACGCTCCAGAAAAATGGTCTTGAGAGTACAATTAGGCTTTAAATTTGGTTGGAAGGTCACGATTTGATAATCATTGTTTTAACATCATAAATGCTTGGCAATAAAAATGTACCCAAAATTGAATGTGGTTTTGTAAAAAGAAGAAAATAAGCAGCAAGACTGGTGTCAGGCTTCAGCACACAACAGATGTCTTCTCCCTTAGATTTTATATAGACACCAGATCTCACTGGGCAATTTATTATTTTCCAGCGCTGAAGCAGCTGTGGATTACTGTAATTATGGATTTAATATTTCCCCGTCAGCTTTTTGTGCATACTAATTCACACTTTACATGTCCCTGTAGAGTGTCTTCAATTTTTTATGATTATTTGATTTCTTTTTAAACAACTAATTTAAGTAGGAGCCAGTGGATTGTTTTTAATGAAGAAAAGTCATTCATTTTCTCCATTAATCTAGTGCAGGTATTAAAAACAAATACATTGGTAATAATAGCTAACCAACCACTACTGTAAAATGGGTATGGTTCCAAATACAGTACAATACAACAGCCAGTCACAATAGTAAAAAAATATAAGAGATATAACAAGTTGCAACAATACTATGTCATATTCATTATTTTGTGTGGAATAGCTTTTCAGGGCACTTGAGCTGGAAAAGGGCAGACCTTCTGCAGTGCCACTGCCTTGCCCTGCACAGTGCCGGTCTGGCTATCGCCTGCTTGTCAGTTCACAAGGTTGTCTCATCACAGACAACCCCTTTCATATGGGAGCCGGCTCCCAACAACGTTTTGTCATGGGAAATTTCAAATTAATGAATAGTTTTAATATCTTGCTCTCCATTCTGAAACATAGAGGGGATCCTGAGCGGTGGACTACCCCTTCTATGACATCTATATGCTCATAGGGAATATGGACAGAGGTTGTCTTCGTCAAACAACCTCTTAAATGTGCTACCTAACCTAGTCTTAGACCACATGACCGTGCCCGTAATTATGGGCTCGGTTGGCCGCGGACAGCCGTCCGCATTTACGGGCCGTGCTCCCATTATACAGTAAGGGAGCACGGTCCGTAAGATAAAAAAAATAGGACATGTCCTATATTTTTGGAAAGTTTCTACGGCACGGACAACTTCCCGTAAATATACGGGAAGGTGTCCGTCGGCCATAGAAATGAATGGGTCCGTAATTATGGGCGATTGTACGGTCGTGTGCATGGGGCCTTAGCCCTATAAGTGACATTATAATATACTAGAAGTTGAAAATCCTGCTAAAGAGCATCCCCCATAAAATGTAAGCAACTTATCTGGAAGTAAATGTCTTGGGGTATGTTCACACGGCTTGAAAAAATGGCCAGTAAAAAAGGGCATGTCACCTCTTGAGCCATTTTTGGAGCCGTTTTTCATTGTCTCAATAGAAAAACAGCTCCAAAAACAGCCGGAAAAAACGCTGCAAAAAAACGCGAGTGGCTTAAAAAGATGTCTGAACATCAGGAGCTGTTTTCCCTTGAACAGGCTTCTGTTAGGGCATACCTAAGGTATGCTCTAACAGGGACTTATACTGGACAGCCCTAGGTCCCAGGCTGAAAGTGTAAAACCGTTAGCCCCAGTGAATGCAATGCGTAAAAAAAACGCCCCGTCGGAACAGAACGCCGTATTTCCCATTGAAATCAATGGGCAGACGTTTGTAGGCATTCTGCTTCCGTTTTTTTCAGGCGTAAAAGCCCCAAAATGCGCCTGAAAACACTACTTGTGCACATACCCCAACTCTGCAAAGCCATACACGACAGCTTTAAATACACTGCGTGGTTTTGCTTAGATCTTATAGATGGACCTATGATCGTAAAGCAAGCAGAGAACAGGATAGGAGGTAGACATATATATAGGTTGGGTGGTAGACATTTACTAGATTACTGAATAAGTGTATATAAACATAATACCTCTTTTGTTATTATATGATGTATAACGTGTTAAATGTAAAGATTTGTATTTTTTTAAAAGTAATGGGATAAAAAAAAGTATTTCAATAAAGTTAACAATTAAATACAATTACATTGCAAAAGAAATAAAAATAAAATTATTTAAAAAAATATATATTTATTGTAATTGATTAAAAATTCTGAAAGTAAAAAATATACATAATTGGTTATCCCTAATTTTGTAATTACCCATACAATAAATTTATTTAGTCAATTGTGATCATTGGTAAACGTTGTAAAACCTAAATGTACCCCAAATAAATTTCTAAAGACTCTACAACTCATCTTGCAAAAAAAAACAAAAACAAGACCTTTAACAGCTACCTTAAAATAAAAAAGTTATGGCTGATAGAATAATGAAAAAATTCCTGTGGTACGTAAAGGTTTTTTTTTTAGGAAAGGTGATAAATGTTTTATCGTTGGGGGTCTGACCACTTTCACTTCCAGCGATCATGAGAA
This sequence comes from Rhinoderma darwinii, assembly GCF_050947455.1. Lineage (NCBI taxonomy): Eukaryota > Metazoa > Chordata > Amphibia > Anura > Rhinodermatidae > Rhinoderma > Rhinoderma darwinii. Next base: position 127,900,232 of record NC_134690.1, on the reverse strand, counting down.
CATGGGTCCCTAGTCCCCTATGTGAATGGAGCGGTGGTCTAAAGGCCTTTACACCGCTCCATTTACTGTCTGTGGGACTGACTTGGCTATAAATGATATGTGATAAATGTCACTTAAAGGCCAATATTTACTTGGTTCCTAAAGGGAACCTGTCACATATTATGTGCTGTCCGATCTGTATGCAGCATGTTATAGAGAAGGAGGGGCTGAGCAGATTTATATATAGTTTTGTGGGAGAAGATTCAGAATAACCTGTAATTTATTTTTCTTAACCTCTGCTCATTCGAGGCTTAGGAGTCCAGTGGGCGGTATGACTTAGTGATTGACAGCAATTTCTGTATTGAAACTTATACAGGGAAGGCTGTCAATCATTGAATGGGACCGCCCACTGGACTCCTAAGTATAGAAAAAGCAGGAATTGATATTGATCATACAAATTATCCTGAATTTTTTCCCACAAAGATATTTATCAATCTGCTCAGCTCTTGCACTATAACATTCTGCCTACAGATCTGACATCCTGTACCACGTGTAGGTTCCCTTTAAGGGTTTGAGGAACTCTCCATGAAAATATTATTAGTACGTTGGTCATATATTTTTTATGAACAGGAAACCATTTAAAATCTTAGATTTTCTCCGATAATCAGGCCTAACTATTAATAGTTCTTGAATATTTCAGTTACTGAAATCAGGAACATAACGACAGTAACCAACATTGAACTTAGAATAGGCTGTTAAAATGACTACTGCAAAGTAAGAACATATTAATTATTTTATCCTAAATATAAAAGTGTGTTCTCTGAAGTACCGATGTATGAATATAAACCTCCAGATTTCCAATTAAAGGCTTAAAGGTCTGTTTATTACAATATGTAATTTTCTGTGTACAGCCCATTCTTCACTTTATGATGTGCTTACTGTGCTTTGCATGCTTGTCACGCTGAGATTTTTATAGCTGCAAAAAAGACATTGTAACATATTGTAAAAATGTCTAAAAGCTGCATTATTATTAAAAAAAAGAACACACAAAGAAGTAGGCACAAAGTTCTCCCATGTACCGTGCCCACTATGTGCAGAACTGTTTTTTCTTTATTTTTTTTTTAACCATTAATAATCTAACCATTTGTTAAACACTATTTATTCATGTGTGTAGTTAGTTAAATCTGTCTAGTGTGATATATAATTTTGAAGCAAGCATATGTCTATATAGTCTTGTCTCACTATTTTAGTATATACAATTTATCTTTATATTAGTGAAGGCCTCATGCTCTAAGCATGTACAGCAGCAAATGGAGTTCCTACCATATGATGGACATATTCTTCTCTAGAACATGGCCATGGTATGAAATCAGAGACGTAAAGCCAACCGTCCTGGATCCAGCAGGACAGTCTCGGATTTTACGCGATGTCCTGCTGTCCTGGACTGCGAGTAGCATGTCCCGGAATCAACTGTATCTGCTTTCCCAGGACGCAGATACAGTTGAATGCAATGGTGGAGCAGGGAGCCGTCAGCTCCCTGCTCCACCATTAACTATGTACCGCCAAAGGTGAGCGGCTTGGCACAGACAGCGCGATTCAGTGATGTCATCGCGCCTGTGTGCGCCAAGCCACACAGTGCGTAGACCAGAGGAGACCTGCAGAGTGATCTCCTCCACTCATCGTGGTAATAGGGTTGGGTGAGTATTTATTTTGTTATTTTTATTAGGCACTCTGGAGGCATTATACTGTGTGGGGCAGCTATGGGGGCATTATGCTGGATGTGGAGGGCAGCTATGGGGGCATTATACTGCGTGGGGGCAGCCATAGGAGCATTATACTGTGTGAGGTAGCTATGGGGCATTATACTGCGTGTGGGAAGCACTATAGGGGCATTATAATGTGTGGGTCAGCTATGGGGGCATCATACTGTATGAAGACCACTATGGGGGCCTTATACTGTGTGTGGGGGCAGCTATGGGGGCATATTACTGTATAATGGGTACTATATAAACTGTGTGGGAGGCACTATAGGGGCATTATACTTTTTTGTGGCCACTTTCGGGGCGTTCTGTGTGGAGACACTATGGGGCATTATACTGTGTTGGGAGTTCTATGGTGGCATTATACTGTGGGGAGGCACTATGCGAACATGATACTGTGTGGGCTGAATAAGCTCTGTATGGGCGAGAAGTGGGCAGGGTTAGAGGCGTGGTTTAACAGGGAATAAAATAGCTTTGCGCACCGCATCAGTTGTCCCTCTTTAGAATCCTTCAAAGTTGGAAGTTATGCATAAAGAGGTACAGTAGGACCTCATAGACTTCTATGGGTTCCATATTTCGGAGCTTGAATGAAGATGTGATATGGCAATGTTCATGAGCCATTAGTGACGTCATAGTGAAGATTATTAATTATTAAAAAGGTGCCATTTTCAGAGTAGCTGTGATCACTTTATGTATCAACCAATTTTTTATTTTTTTTTAATGGTATATGTGAAGCAGGCAAGTCTGACAAACTGCCACTTTCTGTATTTGGACAGAGATCCTCCTCACTGAAACACTAACCTATTGCAAGAGTAAAATAACATATTTAATTCAATATAAATGCATAATAAGCTGCTCACTAGTAGACAAAGTACTTTATGTATGTATGTTAAATAATGTTTTTATCTATTTTAAATATTTAACTCTCCAGGGACGTATTCGGATAGAAAGCACAAAAAACTCATTATCCCACGTTTGTGGTACATGAAGGATGTTAACGAAAAGAATAACCTTAGCCGATGCAATGATGCTTTAGCTTATTGGTTCATTAGATACAGATGTGTCCTCCCTTATCTTTTCTAGAATTGCATTAAGTTATACAATTTGTCAACATACCAAATGAATACAATCTCACACCATCCAGTAATAAAACGTATACTTTTTTTTACGCACGGGAATCTCTGGGCGACGGATGGCCAATAGATGGCATCAGTCAGAGGCATCCGTCACAACCATCCAGTAAAAAAACATATCCAATACATGTATACATTTTTTAACATGGGAGTCTATGAATGACAGATGGCTGACCGATGGCGGAGGTCAAAGGTGTACTTTTTTTTTTACATGTTTGTTTAACTTCTCGCGCCATACATCTCGGGATATGTCGGGTTTAGAGATAATTTAAGGCGGGACACATCTGTAGTCTTCGTTTGTGTCTTATCTGCTAGCAACATTCATACTTTAAAAATGGCTAAGGGCTCCTGTTGGGGAATGCATTTTGCCCATCCAATTCTTTTTGTTTCCGCCAGAGATAACAGGTGCCAGAGGTGTCTAGAAGTCATTCTCCCCAGCTCTAGTATAATATATGCACATTTAGCCAAACTGGACATGCATGTTAATGCCGGAATCAAGCCAAAAGCTTGTCTTTGGCCGCCTTAAGGTACAGTAGCCCTTTTGTCATAATTACCATATTGCCAGATCATATTTTTCATCTAAAATCAACAGAAATTTCAGTGGGTTGTAAGTATTACTATGTAACTACTTCATATCCAACGCGGGTATCACAGTGCAGGACAACTACAGAATAACCCACTAGACCATCAAAATGAATACTTATAATTCCTCCTTAGGTTTGGTGCACAAGAAGTGATAATCTCTGGTGGGCCTTTCCAGTGATGTGCTTCTTGGCACCTTTTCAAATCACTCCTGAAGGAGCTTTTTGGCTCCTCCATAACGTGATATGTTGCACATACTGAGCCAGCCGTCCAGAATAATCAATAAACCTGCTAAGAGCCTCATACAATTTTCCTGCCAAGTGGAGTGGAATTAAACTATGTGTAATAATTTCCATTGTTTGCTGGAAGCATAGACATTTGGTAAATGAAAGATATACATTTTACACACAGTAAGACGAGTATAATTTCTGCGGCAATTTGGTAAAAAATAAATATATATCCATCTATATACAGTGTGTGTGTGTGTGTGTGTGTGTGTGTGTGTGTGTGTATATATATATATATATATATATATATATATACTAGTCCTTCTCAATGAATTAGAATATCATCCCCAAAAATTTTTATTTCAGTAATTCAATTCAGAAAGTGAAACTCATATATTATATAGATTCATTACACACACTGATCTATTTCCAGCATTTTTTTTCTTTTAATGTTGATGATTATGGTAACAATTAATGAAAACCCAAAATTTAGTGTCTCAGAAAATTAGAATATTAAATAAGCCCAATTTCAAAAATGATTTTTAATACCGAAATGTTGGCCTACTGAAAAGTATGTACAGTATATGCCCTCAATACTTGGTCGGGGCTCCGACTCTGCATGAATTACTGCATCAATGCGGCGTGGCATGGGGGCGATCAGCCTGTGGCACTGCTGAGGTGTTATGGAAGCCCAGGTTGCTTTGATAGCGGCCTTCAGCTCGTCTGCAATGTTGGGTCTACTGTCTCATCTTCCTCTTGACAATACACCATAGATTTTCTATGGGGTTTAGGTCAGGTGAGTTTGCTGGACAACCAAGCGCAGTGATAATGTGGTTATTAAACCAGGTATTGCTAGTTTTGGCAGTGTGGGCAGGTGCCAAGTCCTGCTGGAAGATGTAAATCAGCATCTCCATAAAGCTTCTCAGCAGAGAGAAGCATGAAGTGCTCGAAAATTTCCTGGTAGACGCTGCGCTGACTCTGGACTTGATATAACACAGTGGACCAATACTGTTGCTCAGTGGTCCAAAGTCCTGTTTTCAGATGAAAGTAAATTTTGCATTTCATTTGGAAATCAAGGTCCCAGAGTCTGGAGGAAGAGTGGAGAGGCATCAATCCAAGTTGCCTGCGGTCCAGTGTGAAGTTTCCACAGTGATGGTTTGGGGAGCCATGTCATCTGCTATTTTGTATGTGGGTTTTGCTGAAATTGGTGATAGAGGCTCCGTTGACCTTGGGGTCCCCCAGTGATAATCTTATCACACAGACTTATGTGTTGGGAAAGCGATCAGCTGTAATTTGTGTGGAAGCCTGGCAGCAAGTGTCTCATTTTCCTGCAGCGCTACCACAGGCCAAATGAAGCATTACACAGTTGCTATTGAAATTAATGGCATGTCCACATAATCCATTGATGTGTTAGTATTTCTCACTCTGGACACATCTATCTGTAGCTGCTCTTCTCTTCACTCTGGCCAATAAATGAGGGTCCTATCTATTAACTCAGAATGCCCTAGTAGGGTTTTTAGGAGCTTTATAAACCAGACAACCCCTTTGATTACAACAAATAGACTCCTTGATTTAAGATTATCTAATGGTGGCCAGAGGCATAAAATCACTGTCAGTAGAATGATCTTTGAGCTGACAAATAACATGGCTGAGCCAACTGTGCTAGTGAATATTATATAGAGGCAGGGGGAGATGAGCAGCTGTCAGAAACATCTAGTGCAACATATCTTGGAATAAACAATAGAATTAGACTCAAAGAATTCAGCCTGACTCAACTGTCTTCCCCGAGACATGAGATGTCGAGTCTGCTAGTCCCTTATATATATTTTTTTTGCATATCCATTAGGATCTGGTAGAACTTTATAGATATTTTAGTATATCTAAAAGGATCCGGAAGACCCACCAGCCCATGTCTATGGGTGGCTTTACAGTTTGTCATAAGAGTCACATTTATGGAAAGTGATGAAAAATACTAATACCTGGTTTCAGTAGACACACTATAACACATTGTGCAGTAGCAGTATTCTAGTAGCTTATTCTAAATTTTTTACAGCTGTCATAGAAGGGCCAATTGTCACATAAGAGGGAAAATGTTCACATCTCTAATTTGAGGAATGAATCATTTTTTAATTACAAGTCAGATGGTCTGTACTCCTCATAATCTGATTCTGTAATGCAAATCAAGAGCGATTTCTAAGTGATCTGTTATTTTAGCTGATTACACAGGTTATGATTAGATGTGTAGGCAGTGCTAGACACAGACACAAGGGAGCCGGATAATATAATTTCCAGAAAAATCTGAAGAAAAAAAAATAGAAATTAATTTATTGTACCGTGTTTAGCTAAACCTTTTACCCAACTGCACAGTTTTTTTGGGTTGACGGCTAACATGGAAATACATCGGCATCTGTAGAAAACACCATATATGCAAATCAAAATAATTATAGTTTGAGTGGAAATGATACAGAAAAGATTCAACATAATCATTTATTTAATATTTCTAGGAATAAGATATCTCCAAGAATTCAAATGCTATCATATTGGTAGTATAACAGAATTAGATGTAAGAAACCGCTCATCTTTAAAGGGGTTTTCCCATCTGATTAGGTGATGGCATATATCGCTAGGGTATACCCTCACATTCTGATCGGTGGGGTGCTGACTGCCGGGCCCCCACCCATCCTGAGAATGAAATTATTTAGTGCCATTGGGGCTCCCTCTAGGAGTGGAATCCCCAGTCAGAGCGTTGGCGACGCTCTCTCCGGGAATTCCCCTCCTAAAGGAACCCCTGATGTCATTGTCTATATATGGATAGTGAAGTCAAGGGCTTCTCCGGGAGCAGAATCCCCGGCCAGAGCGTTGGCAACGCTCTGGCCAGGGATTACAATCCCGTAGTAGCCCCTGATGTCCCTGTCCATATATGGACAGGGGCATCAGGGGCTCCCTTTAAGAGCGGAATCCCTGGCCAGAGCATCGGTAACTCCTGGAGGAACCATGACGGCAACGAAAAGCACCCGACGGCTCACCAAGGGTAGTGGACCCCGGGTGCTGACCCCGGCCCTGATATCATCTTTTAGGTTTTCCCAACACATCAGCACTCCTGGCTTCCAGCTGTACAGGGAACTGCAGCACAGGCACGTTCATAGTGAAGGGGCAACAGAGCTAAACCAGCATAGCAGCCAATATATTCTCAGGATCAGAAAGTGATCTTAGAAATATGACATCCCCTTATGAGATGCAAAAAATCTTTTAAAGTCTAATACATCAATTCAGTGTAAAAGCATAGAAGATTTATAGGAGATCCTATGGACTTCCTGGTGAATAATCCCTTCAACCACTGATTTTACAATTATCAACAATGCAGTGGATAGGTGATAAATCTTTTAGGTTGTAATACCCCTTTAATATAAGGTGTAATTGAATTGTTTCTGCTGTCGTCTGGATGTTTCCTTCACCATTTACCTACCCTTGATAGACAAATACACCTGGATGGAAACTTTAGCTTACTTTGGTGGTTTACATGGAGGACAGCATTAAATCCTACAACAATGGAAAGTTCAAAATAGATTTGTCATTGGTAAATACATATCCAGGGTTGGTCAAGCAGAGCTTGAAGTGTCCTGCCTGATTACCTCTGCAGACTGCTGGCAGCCAGTGCTGTGTATCACTGATATGAAAGATGAGGAGGTTTTCTCTGTCACGCTCTGCAAAGTTGAGCCAGAGGGATCTGCTCCAAATACATAATTTTTTACAATAAATGTTTTCTCTTCTGAAGCAATATACATAGCATGGTCATGGGGAGCTAATAGAGGATATTGGTATCCATGTGTTATTGTTTTCAAAGTTAATATATACTCTCTTAAAGTTATTTAATAATATGGTGCTATTACAGCCAATCAGGCTGCATGTCCTTAAAGGGTTATCACTCAGGGCACAGGTGTGTGGCTGGCAGTATGCAGTGTAGGAGCACTTGCCGATCATGTGCCCGCCTTAGTGGCACTTGCAATCACGTAGCCCGGGAAATCAAAAGGGTTGTCCACTACCGGACAACTAATGACCTATCCACCGGATAGGTCATCAGTATATCATGGGTGCGGGTCCGACACCCGGATCCCGCTCCGATCAGCTACTCTGGCTGCCTACGGACACCGGATGTCATTGCACATTACGCAATCTACGGAGCTGGAACCAGTTGGCACCGTACATTACATTGCCTGGAGGTAACCGGAGCAGCTGATCGGTGGGGGGTCTGGGTGTTGGACCCGTATTGATCATATACCGATGACCTATTCGGTGGATAGGTCATCAGTTGTCCAGTAGTGGACAACCCCCTTTAATCATCGTTACAAGTTGTATGACCGAGACAAAATGTTTGTTTACAATGCCGTCCACCTCCCCTTTATTGCTCTATCAAGAGTTTTGAGACCTCAAATCTGCTGACAGATTCCCTTTAATATGTAAATTGTAGGCATTATGTAAACAATATGGTTGGTTTTAAAACAATAAATAATCTTCCCCCTTAAATGGACAATAACTTTTCAAACAACTTATGCTTATCTAATAGTATATCTGATTATTAACTTTGTAATTTACTTACTGTTAAAATTTTGTTGTTTTATCCAAGCAAATTATGTGTGAAGTTACTGCCACTAGGTGTCTCCCTTCTTGTAATCTGCTGTGCACCACATGTTAAGCAGAATCTATGTCTAGTTACAGAGCTGCAGGAAGTGGGGTGTGTCTCTTCACTGCCTGCTCATAGAAGTCCTTGGAAGAGAAAGTGGGAGCAAGAGGAGAGAGCAGAGTGGGAGAGACAGACATGCTGCCCATAGAAGTCTGAGGAGAGGGGGAGCTGGAGCAGGGAGAGAGAGACAGACGCTGCTGCCCATAGATGTCTGAGGAGAGGGGTGGGCGAGCAAGAGGAGGGAGCAGAGTGAGAGTCACAGACATGCTGCTCATAGAAGTCTAAGGAGAGGGGAGGGCGATCAGGAGGGCTTAGCAGAGAGAGACAGACATGGAGGAGGAAGCAGAGTGAGAAAAAGAGACACAGGCACGCTACCCATACGAGTCAATGGAGAGGGAAAGGGGGAGCAGAAGGAGGGAGCAGTAGCAGAGGAAGAGACACAGACTCTGCCCATAGAAGTCTATGGAGGGGAGGGGAAATGCTGGTAAGATTTCTATGTCATCCCAGTGCTGAATTCCCAGCTCCACTGCTTATTACTGCTGTATAATGTCGTCAATGCTGCTGCAGCTTCTATATACAGTGAAGGAAATAAGTATTTGATCCCTTGCTGATTTTGTAAGTTTGCCCACTGTCAAAGACATGAACAGTCTAGAATTTTTAGGCTAGGTTAATTTTACCAGTGAGAGATAGATTATATATATATAAAAAGAAAATCACATAGTCAAAATTATATATATTTATTTGCATTGTGCACAGAGAAATAAGTATTTGATCCCCTACCAACCATTAAGAGTTCAGCCTCCTCCAGACCAGTTACACGCTCCAAATCAACTTGGTGCCTGCATTAAAGACAGCTGTCTTAAATGGTCACCTGTATAAAAGACTCCTGTCCACAGACTCAATTAATCAGTCTGACTCTAACCTCTACAACATGGGCAAGACCAAAGAGCTTTCTAAAGATGTCAGGGACAAGATCATAGACCTGCACAAGGCTGGAATGGGCTACAAAACCATAAGTAAGACGCTGGGTGAGAAGGAGACAACTGATGGTGCAATAGTAAGAAAATGGAAGACATACAAAATGACTGTCAATCGACATCGATCTGGGGCTCCATGCAAAATCTCACCTCGTGGGGTATCCTTGATCCTGATTAAGGTGAGAGCTCAGCCGAAAACTACACGGGGGGAACTTGTTAATGATCTCAAGATAGCTGGGACCACAGTCACCAAGAAAACCATTGGTAACACATTACGCCATAATGAATTAAAATCCTGCAGTGCCCGCAAGGTCCCCCTGCTCAAGAAGGCACATGTACAGGCCCGTCTGAAGTTTGCAAATGAACATCTGGATGATTCTGAGAGTGATTGGGAGAAGGTGCTGTGGTCAGATGAGACTAAAATTGAGCTCTTTGGCATTAACTCAACTCGCCGTGTTTGGAGGAAGAGAAATGCTGCCTATGACCCAAAGAACACCGTCGCCACTGTCAAGCATGGAGGTGGAAACATTATGTTTTGGGGGTGTTTCTCTGCTAAGGGCAAAGGACTACTTCACCGCATCAATGGGAGAATGGATGGAGCCATGTACCGTCAAATCCTGAGTGACAACCTCCTTCCCTCCACCAGGACATTAAAAATGTCTCGTGGCTGGGTCTTCCAGCACGACAATGACCCAAAACATACAGCCAAAGCAACAAAGGAGTGGCTCAAAAAGAAGCACATTAAGGTCATGGAGTGGCCTAGCCAGTCTCCAGACCTTAATCCCATCGAAAACTTATGGAGGGAGCTGAAGATCCGAGTTGCCAAACGACAGCCTCGAAATCTTAATGATTTACAGATGATCTGCAAAGAGGAGTGGGCCAAAATTCCATCTAACATGTGTGCAAACCTCATCATCAACTACAAAAAACATCTGACTGCTGTGCTTGCCAACAAGGGTTTTTCCACCAAGTATTAAGTCTTGTTTGCCAAAGGGATCAAATACTTATTTCTCTGTGCACAATGCAAATAAATATATATAATTTTGACAATGTGATTTTCAGTTTTTTTTTAAATATAATCTATCTCTCACTGGTAAAATTAACCTAGCCTAAAAATTCTAGACTGTTCATGTATTTGACAGTGGGCAAACTTACAAAATCAGCAAGGGATCAAATACTTATTTCCTTCACTGTATGTGATAGTGATTGGAGAGCAGGATATAGTCTGCAGGGGGGAATAGTGCAAAAAAAAAAAGCAAAATACAATTCATATAATGGCCTGAAATAATGTTATTCCTAATGTACATACATATGGCAGCATATTCTGAAAAGTCACCTGAAAAGTAAGGTCCTTGAATTGTCCTCTTCTGTCAAGTTGTAGACAATGTATTTATTTCCCATATAAATATTATAGACCATTTCTTATTTATAGCGGTGTTTGGGTAACCTAAAGAAACAAAATGACTACAATTTATATCATTTCCTAGGGTTGTCATTCGGCTCTTCTAGAATCCTGAATGGAAAATTTGCCCAGTAATGCAGGTTAAGGGGGTGGGTATTTATAACAGACGGATTTCATAGCAGTCTGAGAAATTTGGGAGGCAAACCTTGTATAATAGTGTCCATATTGTCTGTCACCCACGTTTTCAAGAAACAGTTAGAGCTAAGAAATGGTTGAGGGTCAAAGCGGGACAATTTAACATCGCAGGGCAATTTTATTTACTGGTTATTTTTCTTTAAAGTGGTTGTTAAACCATTCTTCCATTTACACCCTTCTCGTGCTGCAATGCAGTCATTGTTCACTGCACATTATACTCATGACCATGGAGATCAAGATGAACAGCGTTATACGTCCTATCCAGGCAGGAGAGTGCTTGAAACTAATACAGTGTATTGAATGTGTTCAATGACAGACAAAACAAGAATGCCTTGTATAGTGTCCCCCGTCCCCCACCTGACATCCAGAGGAGACGGATGCAGGGTCATTGGATACAGTATGCTGTCCTATTGTAGCCCATGCTGGCAGCAGCCCCGCTGGAGTATTGTGCTGTCATCTGTAGGACAAATAGCTGCAAACAGAGCACGGTACACCGCAGATGTTGGGTCTATCAGCACAGTGAGGGAATTTTGCAAACCGTCAAGAAGCAGGTTAACCAATGTGAATGGATTAAATAGACCTATAATCCAGCATGTAATGCATGTTGTTTCTATGTATGGCAACTTACATTTTAAAATACCCATTTAGGCCGGGTTCCCACGTAGCACTGCAGAATTTCTGCAACGGAATTCTGTGCGGAAATTCCGCAGCATTTATAGTAGCAGCAAAGTGGATGAGATTTAGAAAATCTCATGCCCACACTATGGAAAAAACGGCATCGTAAACGTTTATAAATTTACCTGCGGTGCGAAATTTAAATCCGCTGCATGTCAATTTATGCTACGTTTTCTGTTGCATGTTTTCCCCATTGAATTCAATGGGGATGCAAAACCTGCAACAGAAAGCCATGTGTTGCAACTTTTGCGGAGGAATCGCAGCTATTCCGGCACAAAAATCACAACTCAGGAAAAAAAAATCACACTTGCCCAGAGCTCTTTCATCCCATGTGACTACTGCAGCCAATCACAGGCTGCATCGTCACATGGCCTACAACGTCATCTTAGGTGGCCGGACTACGTGCAGAAGAGAGGATGAGGGTAAGTATGAACTTTTTTTCTTTCCCCAGCGCTGCTTTCTGCAGCGGAAATACCGACCCAAGAACTGCACCACAATGTGTTGTTTGTTTTTTTCGGACAGAATGTACTGCGGGTTCCAGGTCGGATACGCTGCATGATTTTTACGCAGCGTATCTGACCCGTGGGATCCCGGCCTAAATCTCTTAGATATCCGGTGTGGTTCTTTTCTGCTCATTTCCACATGGCCAGAATGACAGATCTGTTCCTTGGCATTATCAAGCAATATCTGGTTTAGAAGGCGTTCTTGTAAATAATCGTATCTGTCTCCTCCGGGTCACAACAATATCAGATCATTAGATGACATTGAGATCTTAGAGCCGCGACCTATGTTAGTGAATGGGGACGTTCAGACTGTCAGTGATTTTCACGCAGCGTATGTTCGCTGCGTAAAACTCACGACATGTCCTATACTTGCCCGTGTTTCACCCAGCATGCACCCATTGAAGTCAATGGGTGCGTGTAAATCGCGCACGGCACATGGAAGCACTTCCGGGTGACGCGCGTTGTTCGCACTACAGCTGGTAAAGAAGAGAAGGGAAATATAAAATCCCCTCCTTTACTGTTTCGTCACATAAAAAGGGAGTGTCATAATGATGCCGGCTGCGTAAAAATCACGCAGCCACGCACCATATACACATGTCATACTGAACTTTTGCGCCGTGTTTTTTGCGCGCGCAATACGCACACGTTCGTGTGAATAAGGCCTTAGGGAGGTTTCACACGTGCCGTTTAGATTCAGGTTTTTTTTATGCAGTTTTTAAAGCCCAAGCCAGGAGTGAATAAAAAAAAAAAAGAGAAGTAGAATTCTTCCTATATACTTCCCCTCCCTTAAAGGGGTTGTCCCACAAAACACATGTATCCCCTATCCAAAAGATAGGGGATACATGTGTGATTGCTGGGGGTCCGACCACTGGGACCCCCAGCAATCAGGAGAACAAGGGACCGAAAGTCCCCCGAAGTGCTCCATGCACTTCAAAAAGTGCATCAAAACAACACGTGTGAAAGTTCCGTTACGCAGAATAAGTTCTTTTTCATTATAGTTCATTTTAATGGATTCATTAATACAGCAGGCAGTTTCCTGATCTCAGCACAAAATGTCAGTTACAACCTGGGGATAAAACCTGCTGTCAATTTTACCTGTCATCTTCCTGCAGGCAGAACGCCTTCTATCTTCCTTCTTACTAACGTACCCGATGTAGATCAGCAAGAAGAAGGGGACAGCGGAGGGGGTATAACTGCAGGAGCAGACTACACAGTGTTTGTTTAATCCTGAGATTTGTCACTAAAAGGGAAGATGTCGAACGGTAAAAGCAACAACTACATGAGCTTAGTAAATGTCAGACAGCAAGTGTGACCAAATATCATTTAGGAAATGGAAATAAACACATTTCCACTTTAGAAATTATTTTTCTATATGGAATTATCAAGTTTTAATCAATGTGCACCAAACGTGATAGTTACTACCGGTACTGAACCACGTGTACTGTAGTTAGGCCAAAGAACTGTTATTTGCCTATATAGAGAATTCACATGTGTAGCACGAAGCTTCTAGACCTAGGTACAAAGGCTGTATCTACTTCAGCCATATACTTGACTACATCTTGTTCAGCTGTATATCACTTTATAAGATGTAGAAATATATCCCATGTCCTTTTGTGCAGTAAAAGAGATTCTCCTCGTATGATAACATCAATGATCGATTAGCTTGGAATTGACACTTGGAGCCAATACTTACAGGACCATTGTTCTTTTATGCCGTTTCTTGCTTGCCCTCCCCCAGTCATAGGAGTCTGGGCCAGCAGGAGGGACGTAAATGGAACAGTTACAATATTCACATTTATTGTTGGTGTATTCGTATGATGCGGCAAAGAGCTGCACCATTGCTGTACCGTGGTAGAACCGCATATATATATATATACATGCAGATTTGACACAACTTTAAACCATTTGAAGTAATGTTTTTAGAGAACCGTAACTGCAGTAAAAATTGCTGCTTTGCCTCAATGCAGTAATGGTGCATCTCTCGGCACATTCTGTCCTGTGTGGATGTACCCAAGACTGTATTCACATGTGTCCTTTTTGTCAGGGTAACTGCTTCAATTGTTTTTATAGAAATAAATGTCACATATTTACATTTTTAGAAAAAAATTGCCGCAAAAACACCTCAGAAATGACACATGTGAATACAACCTTATGGTACATACACACGGTGCGGTAAAACCCACAACAAAGACGGCGTTCATTGAAATGTGGTTTGTGATGGTGCAGTAATGATGCGGCTCCCTTACACTTTTTGACTTGTCAGATTTGCGTATTTTAGGAGCGGGTCCATATTTATCATTATAATGCATTGAATAAAATCTGCTGCTGGTTCTCCATTATTTATATTACCTATTGGGGATGCCTATAAAATGTAAAGTCGTCAGACACTTCAGGATTCAGGAATAAACAAGCCATTCTATTCTAAAAAATCAAATACTGAGGTTTCTATAAAAAAAAAAAGAGTTCAATGAATAGTTTCATGTCTGCTGCAAACTCCATCATTCTGCCTACTTGAACAGAGTTGTGGCGATATTTAAATATTGTAATTTAATCAGTCAATGACCTAATAAATCGAAATATAAAACCCGAACATGGTTTTAAAGTATGCAGGGAACATGTTGTCATTTCTATTTGTCTAGAGGAAATCTCTTGTTGCGATTAGAAAGAAATCTAAGCGCATTAAAACCTTTCTTCGTTGAGCAAACACACAGAAGGATTATTCGGCGTCTTATCCTACGTATTTTTTCTTTCCAAATGAATTAAAGCCATAAACGCAAACGTTTGAGAGGCTTAATACCTTAAAATTGTTTTAAAAGTAATATCGTTTCCTCACCATAGAAAATGCAACTTAATTTTCCGATTAATGTTTCTTTACATTTACGCCATAGAAAGGCAAAGGTAAGGCTTCGTTCACATCTGCGCTAGGGTCCCGTTCCGACGGAGCTTTCCGTCGGAACAGGAATCTGACTGACGCAAACGGAAACCAAAGGTTTCCATTTCCATCACCATTGATTTCAATGGTGATGGATCCGGTGCAAATGATTTCCTTTTGTCTCAGTTGTGCAAGGGTTCCGTCGTTTTGACGGAATCAATAGCGTAGTTGGCTACGCTATTGATTCAGTCAAAACGACGGAACCCTTGCACAACTGAGACAAACAGAAACATGAAATCAATGGTGATGGAAACAGAAACCTTTGGTTTCCGTTTGTGTCAGTCTGGGTCACGTGCCGACGGAAAGCTCAGACGGAACGGGACCCTAGCGCAGATGTGAACGAAGCCTTATTTCGTTCTTATTCAATGTAGTGTTACTAGCAAAGGACATAGAAATTCCAGTTTATGTGCACATTGTTGGATCTGGGTTATTTTTAGCAAACATTACCGCTTATAGGCTATGTTCACCTTTTGAAATTTATTTATTTATTTATTTATTTTTTAACAAAAATATCTATTCGTGTGATTGGTGCAACCTTCAAAATACTTTTTATTAAAAAAAATTTTTTACTTTTTGAGATACAGCTGCTTTGTATTCTGTATACAGAGCAGCTGTACCTTGCGCTGAAACCTGTATTCGTCAGGTCCGCGGGACTGACGGGTTCAGTGTCAGTGGGTCCTGCATGTCTCTGACCAATTTGGCCACTTTAGGCCTTGAGGACCATAAAAAAAAAATTACATTTCCTCTTTGCATCCCTCCTGTCATAACGTTTTTATTTTTGGTTTGATGTAGCTGTTTGAGGTTTTCTTATTTTTGGGAGACACATCGTAGTTTATCTAGGTTTTTGGTGCATATACATTAGTGGTTCATTTATATTAATTTTATTTTCGCAAAAAAGCAGGTCCACTGCAGTTTTTATTTTTTACAGCATGCACCAATCCTCATAAATGATTCTATATATTTATTGTACAGGATCGTGACGATACCAAATCTGTATATTTTATATTTTTGGACTTAAATTTCATAAAGCTAATTTATTGTAAAAAATTAGCATTTATGTGTATTTGGTTTACTGATCTTATTTATTTGACATTACTTTTTTTGAAACAAATTTTGCTTTTTTTTTAATCGCATAGGGGTACTTTTTCAATTTTTCTTTCGATTTTTTTAACTATAATGTTCTAGCATATATCTATATGTCATATGAAACATATATCTATATGAAATCACGTCCATCACACAAACCTATGTAATTCAATGTGGCCGTTCGCACGGCCGTTGTTTCAACGTGTGAAGGGTCTGTGACAAAATAGGACATGTCCTATTTTTTTCACGCTTCACCCATCCCTCCATAGACTCTGGTCTATGGGTGATGCGTGATATTGTATCCCGCTGGGCGCAGAGCACGGATGCACCTCGGACGTGAAAAACCGCAGTTTGTCACGTCCGAGATGTGAAGCGCCCATGTGAATCTAGCCTTAGTCGGCAACCAGTTAATATTATGTGAAAATATATTGGTATCATACAACTTAACATCCTATTGTCATATAGTTATATCATTGGGACATTAAATTGCCATACTAAAAAATGGACAAACTTTTGTTGAATAAAAGTTTTAATAAATTGGGTTAAGTGGAATGACCGCTAAACATGTTGACGTAAGACTGCGTAGGGATGTGTGGAAAGCACCAGAGCAACATTGTGTAACTTTAAAACCTGGTGAAGATAAAAGTAATAGGCTATTGTCACATTTGCCACAAAGATCCTGGTGGACAGGTCTGACTAAGTAGCATGTATAATGTAGGTACTTATAAAGCGGAATCACTGTTTGCACTGGACAGTGTGAACATGCACAGGGTTTCCTTCCCCACTGCAGCACAGTCATATCAAATATAAGAGAGGGAACCTGGACCAAAGGTCAGGCCACAATTTTCTCCTTCAAGGGATTATGCTTCAGGGCCTCCTTTCCCAAGAATGGGGCTGGGGTGTGGGGAAGCAATTTAAATTTCGATGTCAGGCCTAATTTCCTTTATGTATGCCACTATTCTATATACTCATGCAAATTAAACTCACCTTAGGATTAATGCACACGGCCGTATTACCGCTCTATGCATTAGCCATACACTTACAGCTAAGAATGGGATCAGATGCCGTCCGTGGCACTAAATGTACAGCTCCTGCATGGAGCTGTAATTCGGAACTGAACTTTAGAACGGGTAAAATCTTTCTTCTGTTTTGTTTTGTACAGGGGAAAAACACGAGATGATAACCTTTTTTTTTTGTGGGTTTTTTTCTAAAAGAAATTCATACAACTCCAGCATGAATCCATCCTCACTATTCTCCCTCCAGCATCGGCTATGCAGGGGTAGCAGGAAATTTGGCGCTCTGTATGGAAGAAATGGAGCTTAAACACTTTAGAACAATATATTACAAAAATAAATTACTGCAACAAAAATTATCGGTGACCGGGCCTGAAAAGACCTTAATGACCAGCTCAATTTTTCTGTTTTTGCCTCTCTGCGTTTCAGCAGCCATAACTTTTTTATTTTTTCATTGACGTGGCTGTATGAGGCCTTGTTTTATGCGAGAGAAATAGTATTTTTTTTCTCTCACCGTTTGGGGGTAAAAAAAAAATTTTTACGCCGTGAATATAGGAAAAAGAAATTCTCTGAATCGTTTTTTTTGTTTCTTTTTTATCCCGTTCACGTTTCACGCTAAATAACCCAATAGATTAATTCTTCAGGTTATTACGGTCGTGTAGATAACTAATATGTGTAGGTTTTTTGTTTTTATTTAGTGTAGGGGCAATAAAATGTATTTAATGCAAAATAAAGACTCTTTTTGGGACTTTTTTTATTTATTTATTTGTTTTGTTACTTTTTTTTTTAATCCCATCAAGGGATAACTTTATTTGTAACTTTATTTTTTAGTTGTAATGTATTAGCATACTTCTGTATGCTAATACATTACACTGTGTCACTATGACGCAGGCTGCTGATCGGGCAGGACATAGTGTGCCCGAACAGCAGGCAAACAGAACAGACAGCCCTGGGGTCCTTTGTAGGTCCCCAGGGCTGACTGCAGAGGGATTCCCCATTGTTTGACCGCGGTAATCAAAGGGTTAAACAGCTGGGGTCCGAATGTTTGTCGACCCCAGCTGTGTTCAGGAGGCTGCTCTAAGATCAGGAGCTGTAAGTTACAGAAGCTCCTGCTTAGAGGCTGAGCGCTCCCACGAGCGCTCATCAGCCTGATCTACAGCGCCGCCAAAAGACGTCCATGTAGACTAAGCACCTGCACCGCCTGACGTCAAAAGACAGTGGGCGGTCGGGAAGGTGTTAAACTGCCCACGAGGATAAGATATAGACCAGATTTGATCTATTTTTGAATGTTTGTCACACTCGTTTCAGATCTTTTATAAAAAATGAAATATAAGACAAAGGCAACCCCAAGGCCTCCTGCACACAACCGTAATTTTTATCCGCAACTACAGATGCGTAATTGCGGATAAAAATACTGATCCGTTCATTTCTTTGGCCCACGGACACGTTCCCGTATATTTACAGGTAAGTGTCCGGGACGTAGAAATGACCTGCAAAAAATAAGACATGTCCTATTTTTTTTTAATTTATGAACCGCGCTCCTTTAAAATGGGAGCACAGCCCGCAAATGTGGGTGACTGTCCGTGCCGCAATCACAGACCGTACACATGACTACCTAAATGAACACAAAATACAGTTGTTAAATGATTATGTCATGGCCCTGTGTAAAAAAAGTAATTGCCCCCCCATTAAATGTAACACCTGATTTTGATACATTTTATGAACAACAACTTAAACCAGATACTTGTGATAAATGGAGATCTATCTGGAGGAAATTTGGGTCACTCTTACCACTATCATTGTCATTTCTTAGATGTTCTGAAGATGGATATCCTGTCATCAGTCCATGATCTGGCACTGTATTTGTTTGTATATGTTGCCTATTTTACCTGGCTATCCCTTGACACCTCCAAGGGTCTGTTAGGTTTTAACCTGTTCAATACCTTATTTTACTAGAAAATAAGCAGTACTATAGGTGTCTGGCCACTGCTATTCTCTTCTATTGAAACAATATTTATACTCATCTGAGTCAAGTACATGTTTACGGGGTTATGAATGATCGCTCAGGCGAAAGCTAACTTG
Source organism: Rhinoderma darwinii (assembly GCF_050947455.1). NCBI lineage: Eukaryota > Metazoa > Chordata > Amphibia > Anura > Rhinodermatidae > Rhinoderma > Rhinoderma darwinii. The sequence continues at coordinate 127,881,005 of NC_134690.1, read as the reverse complement.
TGTATGAACAGCCTTAGAGTTTCTCAAAAATATATCATTCCTGCTATCAGGTGTTGACCCTTTTAATAATAAAAAAGATAATGAAATTCAGTATGACAGTTGTGGTTAGTAATCCCATGAAGGACTTTGAACATGACATAGAATTTAGATTCTTTTCTTTTTGTAAGTGACAGACATAATATGGATCAAGGCCTTTAGAAGGACTGCCATACCACAATATTATTCCCCAGACATACTCAAAATTCTGAATTTCCTTTTGACTCTTTTTATTGATCTTGGAAAGATCACACATTTGTACAACTTGTAAAAAAATGTGCGGAATAGACAAGGTTATTGATGTATGGTCTGAACTGGAGAGCTTTGTATTAAAATGCTTATAAAATATTCTCTTTACAAATAAGACAAAGCATTCTTCTTAGTTATATTTTACAGTGTTACTCATTGAAATAATATATTTTTTGTCAAGAGCAAGTCACAAGTGCCGTAGACTATGCATGGTCTATATTCAGTGTTGCTTTCTTGACCGTGTACAATATGAAGGTTAAAATATTAAAATATAAAATATTTTTATAGTAAAAAACGCTAGTGGAGTCTGATGGCTCTTTCCTTGCAGTGTTTGTGTCTATTGTATTTTGCCTCTGCATATAAAAATGAGGGCATATCATAAGTTTATCCACGGTAGAGATAGATTTGTATATTCCGTTGAGAGAGAAAACCAGAAAAGTTTTTTTTTATGCTCTTTGTATGAGATGTGTTCGTGGATTACTACTGTCCCTTTCTCTGTAAATTATTGCAGGGTTTTCATTCCTATTGCAAGATGTATTAAACTGTATGGTAAAGGCAGAGCAAAGAAAAAGTCACGATATTATATATCCATCTCTGAACACCTTTTTACGATATACATATAGAAATAATAAGTTGCTTTGTAAAGTTGCTTTACTTATCTTGTACTGATCCTGAGTTACAACCTTTATTATGACCCAGAGCTGCAAATCTCTGCAGGCATCTGAGCTGAAACATCTCCGCACCCCTTGCTGCTACAGTGTTTTCAGAACTTCATCTGATGATTGAAAGTTGGCCAAAAACACAAAATTAGGCCTCATTCACACAAACGTATTTTTGTCCTTCCCGTACATACTGGCGTAAATACGGGTCCTTGGTCACACATATTCGACCCGTATTGCACCAGTATTTACGGACCCGTGCTCGTAAATACGGGTCCGGTGTCACCAGTATTCCACCCGTATTTACGGGCACGTTTTCGCTGCAAAATTGCACTGCACTAATCGGCAGCCCCTTCTCTCTATCAGTGCAGGATAAAGAGAAGGGGCAGCCCTTTCCGCAGTAAAAGTAAAATAAATTCTTACTTACCCGGCCGTTGTCTTGGTGACGTGTCCCTCTCTTGACATCCAGTCCGACCTCCCTGGATGATGCGGCAGTCCATGTGACCGCTGCAGCCAGTGATTGGCCTGTAATTGGCTGCAGCAGTCACATGGGATGAAACGACATCCCGGGAGGCCGGACTGGAGGAGGAAGAAGAAGAAGAAGAGTTCTGGGTAAGTTAACTTTTAATACTATTAACTCCAGCGGTAGTTACAGTCCCGGGTGCTGAGAGTTATTGCCGATCAGTTAACTCGTTCACCCTGGACAGTGACTATCCCCTGAACTTCACCTAGCAACGCTTCCGTAATTATGGGTGCACACACGTAGCCACCTGTAATTACGGGAGCCCCATAGACTTCTATAGATCTGCCCTTGCCGTTATTACGGCCTGAAATAGGACATGTTCTATATTTTTCAACGGCACGGGCACCTTCCCGTAAGCATACGGGAAGGTACCCGTGGCCAATAGAAGTCGATGGGCCCGTAATTACGGCCTTTTTTACGTTCGTGTGCATGAGGCCTTAAAGTTAACTATCTGACAGTAAAAGATAGTCCTTAACAGTTACCCTTATGTTTATGGTACTAAATTGATTGGTTCCGGCCAACAGAAATTTCCGTCGGTTGTAAGTGGTTTAGGTTTTCTTGTAGTTTTTTTTTCAGCACATAAATGATATTTGCAATGATTGGAATTATGAGTAATGAGTAAAAAGAACTGTCAATGAACAATTTTACTGTAGATGCAAATATATGAAATATAGTATCTAAACCCATAAATCAAATACAAATAAATAAAGGTCCTATTATGCGGTCTGATATAGGCCGTGAATACGAGCGCCGATCAACGACACAGCTTGTTGATTGGGGCTCGTTTCCTCCTTTCACAAGGAGCTATGATCAGTAATGTATGGGGTTGATCGATCGTTACTACCATCACTCGTCCCTATGCATTACCATCATGTCAGCAGCCCATCTCCGTATTTACACAGGGAGATGGGCTGCCGACAACGATAATATTTTCCACCATTACAGGCTGTGCTCGTTTGCTTGTTTCACAAGGAGCAATGATTGTCTGTCTATGTATGGGGACGAGCGATCAATACTACGATCGTTCAATCCCATACATTTCCATTATGTCGTCAGCACGTCTCACTATTTACACAGGGAAATGTGCTGCCAACAACGATAATATTTAATGCTGCATAAACGAGCAGATCAGCCAATGAATGAACGTTTGCTCGGTCATCGGCTGATTGTTGCACAGTTTACACAGGGTAATGATCGGGAATATGAACGCTCGTTTTCCCGATCATTGTCCCATGTAAAAGGGCCTTTACTTAGAACTGGGATATTTCTAAAGTTTGTGATAGATAGATAGATAGATAGATAGATAGATAGATAGATAGATAGATAGATAGATAGATAGATAGATAGATAGATAGATAGATAGATATGAGATAGATAGATAGATAGATAGATAGATAGATAGATAGATAGATAGATAGATAGATAGATAGATAGTGCAGGAGATGCTTCACAACCTCTACAACAAGGTGTATGAGACAAGCCCAGGAGGGGTAAATCAGGCCGTAAATGACCTCAATAATATATTTTATACCATGGCAGAGAAGTCTGACCTGAAAAGATGTGACTACAAGAGGCCACAAGAAATACATCCTAACGGTTGGTTTGACCGTGAGTGCAAAGAAGTACGGAAGACCCTAAGAAATGCCTCAAATAAGAAGCACCGAGACCCAAACAACACCGGTCTGAAGGAGGCCTACAGCAACATACAGAGGCAATACAAGACCATCCTCCGAAAGAAAAAACAAAGGCACATCTCCACCAAACTTACCCAACTCCAAGACGCCCTCCATGACAACTCGTTCTGGGAATTATGGAAACACATGGGCAAAAATTGCAAGAAAAACAACCTTCATATTCAAAATGGCAACATCTGGCTCCAATATTTCAGGGACCTCTACAAAGATATCCCGAAAGAAGAACAAAGCCAAGAACAAAAACAAATAATATCAAAATTGAAGGCGATGGAGGAAACAAACCCCCTGGATACACCAATAACACTGCAAGAAGTAACAGAGAGAACCTCAGACATAAGGTGTAAAAAATCCAGCGGCCTAGACAGAATCTCACCAGAAATGATAAAACACAGCCCGCCAGAAATACAGGCCGCAATAGTCAAACTATTTAATATAGTGCTGAGTGCCGGCTACTTCCCGCAAATCTGGAACCAAGGCCTTATAACACCAATCCACAAGAGTGGGGACAGGTACGACCCGGCCAACTACCGAGGGATATGTGTCAGCAGCAACCTGGGGAAACTGTTCAACAGCATCCTGAATAAGAGAATCCTCAGCTTCCTCACCCAGCACAATGTCCTCCACCAAAGCCAAGCTGGGTTCATGCCAAACCACCGCACCACTGACCACATCTACACCCTGCGCAGCCTCATCAAGAGCCACGTCCACAATACAAAGCATGGGAAGATTTACGCCTGTTTTGTGGACTTTAAGAAGGCCTTTGACTCAGTGTGGCACCCGGGCCTATTCCTGAAACTGCTGGAGAGCGGAATAGGAAGTAAAACCTATGACGTCATCAGAAGCTCCTACACAGAGAACAGATGCAGCGTGAAGGTGAACGGGAGAAGAACGGCTGATTTCCAGCAGAGCCGAGGAGTCAGACAAGGCTGCAGCCTCAGTCCAACGCTCTTCAACATCTACATCAATGAACTGGCCACAGCTCTGGAATCCTCCTCAGCACCAGGTCTCGCCCTCCATGACACCCAGGTGAAATTCCTGTTGTATGCAGATGACCTTATGTTACTATCACCAACCGAGAAAGGTCTCCAAGACAACCTGCAAATCCTAGAAAAATTCAGCTCCACGTGGGCACTACCCATCAATGCAAAGAAAACCAACATCATGGTGTTCCAGAAGAGAAACTCAAAATCACCCAAGCACCCGACCTTCACACTAAATAACGCCACAATCACAGCGACCGACAGGTACACTTACCTGGGCCTAGAAATCAACCAATCAGGAAGCTTTAAACAAGCCATAGAGATTCTGAAAGACAAGGCGTGCAAAACCTTCTATGCCATCAGAAGAAAACTCTATCATCTCAAACCACCAGTGATGGTCTGGCTGAAAATCTTTGACTCCATCATCTCCCCAATCCTCCTGTATGCCAGTGAAGTATGGGGTCCGGACACATACCCAGACTGGTCAAGGTGGGATTCCAGCCCAACAGAAATCTTCCACCTAGAATTCTGCAAACACCTTCTCCAAGTCCATCGGAGCACCTCAAATAGTGCCTGTCGGGCAGAACTGGGCAGATTCCCACTACACCTCACAATCCAGAAGAGGGCGCTATCATTCTGGGCCCATCTACACAGCAGCAGGCAAAGTTCCTACCACCATAAAGCCCTGTTACACCAAGGGGTCCCAGGTAAACCAGGCCCCCCAGAACATCTCACCCTCACCCGGCCTGAAGAAAATGTCACTCAGCGCGGCCTCACAAAAGCCGAAATCAAGAAGACAATAAACAAAGGCCAAGAGGAATATATCAGTGACTGGAGGAACGACATAAAGACATCCCAGAAACTGACAATATACCGGAGTCTACAGCGGGAATATAAACTGGCGCCATATCTGGAGAAACTGCCAAACCCCAGAGACAGACAGATCCTGAGCCGCTACAGACTGAGCGCCCACAACCTGCTCATCGAATCCGGGCGCCACAGACAGACCTACAAGCCCAGGGAGAGCCGACTGTGCCAACAGTGCGACCAGGAGGCCGTGGAGGATGAGGCCCACTTCCTGCTACACTGCTCCAAATACTCAGCAGTAAGGGACACTCACTTCAGGAGACTCTCTGATCTCTTACCGGACTTCAGCTCCATGGAAGAGGAAGAGAAACTCTACATCCTGCTGGGTGAAGAGGAAACCACAGTGGGCACAGCGGCACAATATGTCACTGCATGCCATAAACTGAGAGAGACATGATATGCCATGGACTTGTATAACCCCGACCCTAGATATGTCCCTATCCCCAAGCCCTCAGTCCCTATCCCTCATTCCCTTACTTCTTACTTGCTTTGGCAATGCTAATATGTATTTGGTCCTGCCAATAAAGCTTCTTTGAATTGAATTGAATTGATATGAGATAGATAGATAGATATGAGATAGATAGATATGAGATAGATATGAGAGATAGATAGATAGATAGATAGATAGATAGATAGATAGATAGATAGATAGATAGATAGATAGATAGATAGATAGATATGAGATAGATATGAGATAGATAGATATGAGATAGATAGATAGATAGATAGATAGATAGATATGAGATAGATAGATATGAGATAGATAGATAGATATGAGATAGATAGATAGATATGAGATAGATAGATAGATAGATATGAGATAGATAGATAGATAGATATGAGATAGATAGATAGATAGATATTAGATAGATAGATATTAGATAGATAGATATGAGATAGATAGATATGAGATAGATAGATAGATATTAGAGAGATAGATAGATATTAGATAGATAGATAGATATTAGAGAGATAGATAGATATTAGATAGATAGATAGATAGATAGATAGATAGATAGATAGATAGATATGAGATAGATAGATAGATATGAGATAGATAGATATGAGATAGATAGATAGATATGAGATAGATAGATATTAGATAGATAGATAGATATGAGATAGATAGATAGATATGAGATAGATAGATATTAGATAGATAGATAGATATGAGATAGATATGAGATAGATAGATAGATAGATATGAGATAGATAGATAGATAGATATGAGATAGATAGATATGAGATAGATAGATATGAGATAGATAGATAGATAGATAGATAGATAGAAGATAGATAGATAGATAGATAGATAGATAGATAGATAGATGATAGATAGATAGATAGATAGATATATGAGATAGATAGATAGATAGATAGATAGATAGATAGATAGATAGATAGATAGATAGATAGATAGATAGATAGATAGATAGATAGATAGATAGATATGAGATAGATAGATATGAGATAGATATGAGATAGATAGATAGATAGATATGAGATAGATAGATAGATAGATAGATAGATAGATAGATAGATAGATAGATAGATAGATAGATAGATAGATAGATAGATAGATAGATAGATAGATATGAGATAGATAGATATGAGATAGATAGATAGATAGATATTAGAGAGATAGATATTAGATAGATAGATATGAGATAGATAGATAGATAGATATGAGATAGATATGAGATAGATAGATAGATATGAGATAGATAGATAGATATTAGATAGATATGAGATAGATAGATAGATATTAGATAGATAGATATGAGATAGATAGATAGATAGATAGATAGATAGATAGATAGATAGATAGATAGATATGAGATAGATGAGGTCGGTGTTCAGGAGGAATATTAGTCTGGTACAAGGAGGAGCTCCATGAGCAGATCAAAGCCGTGAAGCGAGGAGACAGCCACATCTGGATAAGAATAGGCAGCTCCATCCTCACCTCTCAGTCTGACATGTATCTCTGCGCAACGTACATCGCACCGCCAGAGTCCCCGTACTCCAACCCAGACAGCTTTGAGATTATACAAAGGGAAGCCGCCCATTTCCAGACCCTGGGCAGCGTTCTCATCTACGGAGACCTCAATGCAAGAACAGGGAGAGATAAAGACTACCTGACCAATGATGGAAATATCTTCATCTTTGGAGCAGAGGCCGACTGTCATAACTCCCTACAGAAAGAGAGAAACAGCTATGACAGCACCGTCAACAAAAGCGGGAAAAAACTACTGAATCTATGTCGAAGCTTAGGACTCCACATACTGAATGGCCGCACCAAGGGAGACTCTTTAGGAAGGTATACACTAAACTCCCATGTAGGCAGCAGTGTAGTAGACTATGCCATCACGGACATGGACCCCGCAAACATTGGCGCACTCATAGTCACTCCACAAACGCACCTGTCAGATCACAACCAATTACTTCTATACATCAAATCCACAACCAAACCATCTGCACAAAAACCACATCAAACCGGCCTCTTCAACCTGCCCCCATCTTATAAATGGTCCAAAACGTCAACTATAAAATATAAAGAGACAATGAACAGACCAGAAGTGCAGGAGATGCTTCACAACCTCTACAACAAGGTGTATGAGACAAGCCCAGGAGGGGTCAATCAGGCCGTAAATGACCTCAATAATATATTCTATACCATGGCAGAGAAGTCTGACCTGAAAAGATGTGACTACAAGAGGCCACAAGAAATACATCCTAACGGTTGGTTTGACCGTGAGTGCAAAGAAGTACGGAAGACCCTAAGAAATGCCTCAAATAAGAAGCACCGAGACCCAAACAACACCGGTCTGAAGGAGGCCTACAGCAACATACAGAGGCAATACAAGACCATCCTCCGAAAGAAAAAACAAAGGCACATCTCCACCAAACTTACCCAACTCCAAGATGCCCTCCATGACAACTCGTTCTGGGAATTATGGAAACACATGGGCAAAAATTGCAAGAAAAACAACCTTCATATTCAAAATGGCAACATCTGGCTCCAATATTTCAGGGACCTCTACAAAGATATCCCGAAAGAAGAACAAAGCCAAGAACAAAAACAAATAATATCAAAATTGAAGGCGATGGAGGAAACACTTAAAGATTCTCAAAACCCCCTGGATACACCAATAACACTGCAAGAAGTAACAGAGAGAACCTCAGACATAAGGTGTAAAAAATCCAGCGGCCTAGACAGAATCTCACCAGAAATGATAAAACACAGCCCGCCAGAAATACAGGCCGCAATAGTCAAACTATTTAATATAGTGCTGAGTGCCGGCTACTTCCCGCAAATCTGGAACCAAGGCCTTATAACACCAATCCACAAGAGTGGGGACAGGTACGACCCGGCCAACTACCGAGGGATATGTGTCAGCAGCAACCTGGGGAAACTGTTCAACAGCATCCTGAATAAGAGAATCCTCAGCTTCCTCACCCAGCACAATGTCCTCCACCAAAGCCAAGCTGGGTTCATGCCAAACCACCGCACCACTGACCACATCTACACCCTGCGCAGCCTCATCAAGAGCCACGTCCACAATACAAAGCATGGGAAGATTTACGCCTGTTTTGTGGACTTTAAGAAGGCCTTTGACTCAGTGTGGCACCCGGGCCTATTCCTGAAACTGCTGGAGAGCGGAATAGGAGGTAAAACCTATGACGTCATCAGAAGCTCCTACACAGAGAACAGATGCAGCGTGAAGGTGAACGGGAGAAGAACGGCTGATTTCCAGCAGAGCCGAGGAGTCAGACAAGGCTGCAGCCTCAGTCCAACGCTCTTCAACATCTACATCAATGAACTGGCCACAGCTCTGGAATCCTCCTCAGCACCAGGTCTCGCCCTCCATGACACCCAGGTGAAATTCCTGTTGTATGCAGATGACCTTCTGTTACTATCACCAACCGAGAAAGGTCTCCAAGACAACCTGCAAATCCTAGAAAAATTCAGCTCCACGTGGGCACTACCCATCAATGCAAAGAAAACCAACATCATGGTGTTCCAGAAGAGAAACTCAAAATCCCCCAGGCACCCGACCTTCACACTAAATAACGCCACAATCACAGCGACCGACAGGTACACTTACCTGGGCCTAGAAATCAACCAATCAGGAAGCTTTAAACAAGCCATAGAGATTCTGAAAGACAAGGCGTGCAAAACCTTCTATGCCATCAGACGAAAACTCTATCATCTCAAACCACCAGTGACGGTCTGGCTGAAAATCTTTGACTCCATCATCTCCCCAATCATCCTGTATGCCAGTGAAGTCTGGGGTCCGGACACATACCCAGACTGGTCAAGGTGGGATTCCAGCCCAACAGAAATCTTCCACCTAGAATTCTGCAAACACCTTCTCCAAGTCCATCGGAGCACCTCAAATAGTGCCTGTCGGGCAGAACTGGGCAGATTCCCACTACACCTCACAATCCAGAAGAGGGCGCTATCATTCTGGGCCCATCTACACAGCAGCAGGCAAAGTTCCTATCACCATAAAGCCCTGTTACACCAAGGGGTCCCAGGTAAACCAGGCCCCCCAGAACATCTCACCCTGACCCGGCCTGAAGAAAATGTCACCCAGCGCGGCCTCACAAAAGCCGAAATCAAGAAGACAATAAACAAAGGCCAAGAGGAATATATCAGTGACTGGAGGAACGACATAAAGACATCCCAGAAACTGACAATATACCGGAGTCTACAGCGGGAATATAAACTGGCGCCATATCTGGAGAAACTGCCAAACCCCAGAGACAGACAGATCCTGAGCCGCTACAGACTGAGCGCCCACAACCTGCTCATCGAATCCGGGCGCCACAGACAGACCTACAAGCCCAGGGAGAGCCGACTGTGCCAACAGTGCGACCAGGAGGCCGTGGAGGATGAGACCCACTTCCTGCTACACTGCTCCAAATACTCAGCAGTGAGGGACACTCACTTCAGGAGACTCTCTGATCTCTTACCGGACTTCAGCTCCATGGAAGAGCAAGAGAAACTCTACATCCTGCTGGGTGAAGAGGAAACCACAGTGGGCACAGCGGCACAATATGTCACTGCATGCCATAAACTGAGAGAGACATGATATGCCATGGACTTGTATAACCCCGACCCTAGATGTGTCCCTATCCCCAAGCCCTCAGTCCCTATCCCTCATTCCCTTACTTCTTACTTGCTTTGGCAATGCTAATATGTATTTGGTCCTGCCAATAAAGCTTCTTTGAATTGAATTGAATTGAATTGAATAGATATGAGATAGATAGATAGATAGATAGATTGATAGATAGATAGATAGATAGATAGATAGATAGATAGATAGATAGATAGATAGATAGATAGATAGATAGATAGATATGAGATAGATAGATAGATATGAGATAGATAGATAGATATGAGATAGATAGATAGATAGATATGAGATAGATAGATATTAGATAGATAGATAGATAGATAGATAGATAGATAGATAGATAGATAGATAGATAGATAGATAGATAGATAGATAGATAGATAGATAGATAGATAGATAGATATGAGATAGATAGATAGATATGAGATAGATAGATATTAGATAGATAGATATGAGATAGATAGATAGATAGATATGAGATAGATATGAGAGATAGATAGATAGATAGATAGATAGATAGATAGATAGATAGATAGATAGATAGATAGATAGATAGATAGATAGATAGATAGATAGATATGAGATAGATAGATATGAGATAGATAGATATGAGATAGATAGATAGATATGAGATAGATAGATAGATATGAGATAGATAGATATGAGATAGATAGATATTAGATAGATAGATAGATAGATAGATAGATAGATAGATAGATAGATAGATAGATAGATAGATATTGATTTGGTTTATGATTTTGGAACAATTGGATCATTTTGGAAGGACAAAAAGTAATTTTAAGAAGGATCACGGCAAGTATCTCAACTCAAACACATGTTAAAAAAAAAAAGAAAAGTGAAGTCATTAGTCAACCTGTAAAAAAGGATTCCGGTTACAATTTTTACCATTGTTAATATTTTACTGAGCATTTTGGATTGGCGCAGACCAACGCACAGTTATCAGAGCAGAAGGCAAATTGAAATTTCTCCTCTATAAGGTCAGGACTTTGATAAAGTGTTGTTCTGTGTTCTGCTTAGGGCTGTGATAAATGTTTCTAAGACTTAGCGGAAGGAAAGAATAATGTGTAGATGGTGAGATAGTAAATAACACTCTTGTAGAGGTCACAAAGGTCTAATTGAGCGGTGAACATACATATCTCGCATAAACATGACAAATGCTCCATTTGAACCTCCATTTTTTTGTATTAGACTATTAATATTTTACCTCTACAATAAGATTTGCTTTTTTTCTGTACAGAATCATTATTTTATCGTATCTTCGGTAAATCCTTTGTGCTTGGTCATTGTAAAAGAAATAACTGCTAAAAATAAAATAAAAAGAGCACAAGCTGTTAAATGATTTGCAGGTTTCTTTGTGGATTTACATATTGTATATCGGTATAGGATCAGGTCACTTTTTATTCTAGTTTTGATGTGGGTGAGGTTAATGCGATTTGCAGTTAGATCTCGTGTACACAGCTTTATTACAGATCCATGTGGTACCGATCTGTAATATGACTCCCATAGAAATCTATGAGCCCATATTATACCTCCATGGGCATCCTGATTTCATAGGGAGGCACACAGAGTTTGTTTTTTCTCACAGTTTCATATGGAATCTGTAAGAGAAAAAAACGGCATATTCTAACAAATTCCATGTTACGGAGGTATTGCGTCTACGGAAGAATACAGCATCGCAGGGAAGTACAATATGGCAGAACACAGAGTGTCTGTGAATACGTAACAGACCCCAGAGGCTTTGCCATGTGTATGAGGTCTAAATCCGATAGTCGGAATGCTCATAACAGCACAGAATGGCGCAGCTGTTTTTATACTGTCATTTAAAGGGTTTCGATCATCGCAAAATTACAGATTTTTAAACCAAGGTTTACTGACATATTTGGGTGATATGTGTGTCTATAATGACAATAGGGGGCATGTAGACATAGGAAATACTTAAAAAAGGACATTTTCGCTTTCGGGCCATTTTAATTGAATTCAAACTAATTGTTGTAAAAATCATTGTGTGGATGGAGGATGGGAATTATCTGAACTTTTTCTTATTTCTGGCATGTTTATACAAGCTCTGTGTTTGTGTACTCAGGAGATTTTCTTGTGTGTACCTGAGGAAATGAATACAAATACATTCTGTCTCTCCAGAGCAGATTAAAGTACAGGCCAAAATTGGAATTATAGCAAGGAAATTGATTTAAAGAGGGAGACGCATAAAAGACTAAGTAAGCAATTAGATTGTCACCTGTAGTAGGACGTCCTGGGACAAGACATAGACAATTGATTTTTTTTCTTCCTCCACCTGCACCAGTTTTGCTATGGACGCCAAAAGTCATTTGTGCTATGAATGGCCAAATGGATCACTTCATCATGAGAGTACAATTTACATCCTCTTAAGAGATTATATGTAGCATTTCCTCACTATTATTGCACTGACTCTATGGGTAGCTAATGCCATAAAGGGATTTCACAGATCCGAGGAGATAATGCAGACAGTGTGCAACTGCTAGAGGAACTACTGATGGATCCCAAGTGGACAAATGTTACATGTTTTATTCAACTACAACATAGAGCAAAAAAAGATATTAATTGTACAGTGTGATAAACAAAAAATGAAATATAATGCTATATTAGATTAGAAAAACAATATCATAAAAACTGAAGAAATGCCGCTTCAAATCCCATGTCAACCTTTATTTTCATGTCATTAATTGATATCTATTAAAACTCAGTTAGGAGATGCTGCTTGATAGGTTCTCCCTTACTGTTGTCTATAGTACTGAACTAAACATCTCCAAATTCCTTCTTTTCTAACCTTATAGGACATAAATTGGGGTAAATCTGTCTAAGGCAGGGGTCTCAAACTCGGCCGGGTAAATGGGCCGCACATAGAAAAAATGTGAAGTTGACGGGCCGCATTACTTTCAAATTTGATATAATACAAAATTATTGTTAATCAATTACTTATTCGAACTACTATAATATTACTGCTACTACATTACTATAACAATACTACATTACTATAATAATACCGCTAGGTTTAAACTTAACGGAAATTTGCGCATTTACTCCACGCGCCTATTTTAACAATCCAGTTTTCCAGTTTAAGTGTCGATAAATGCAGTCTGGCTGCTCAGTTGGCAGACACAAGAATATAAAGATTGGGCAGCCCCTTTGTAGATAATGCCACAGTGCCCTCTGTAGATAATGCCACACACCCACCCGTAGATAATGTCACAGTGCCCTCTGTAGATAATACCCCCCCCCACACACACACCCTATAGATAGTGCCACACACACACCTCCCTGTAGATAGCTCTATTGGGGTTCCCCCTTAGGAGTGGAATCCCCAGCCAGAGCGTTGCCGACGGTTAGGCCGGGTATTCCTCTGCTGGAGGAGCCCCTGACGTCACTGTCCATAGATAGTGACGTCAGGGGATACTCCTGGACTGGAATGTGGACAGTGATGTCAGGGGAAACCCCAGAGCCAGAGTCCCGGGTGTTGCGCTAGGAGCGTTCTTCCTGGGACACCAGCTCTGCTTCTGACATCACTGTTTTCTGTGAACGCTCGGTTGCTCGATAGTTGGCTGGTGTAAAAGGGCCCTAAGAGACATTAGCCATATTCATAGTTACCCTAGAATTGGGATATGTGTGCCTGGTGATATATCTGAAAACAAGTACAAATACAGAAATAAAGAAATGCATAGCGTTTAATGGACTGTGTTCTGTCAAAGAGTGTAGACTGTTTAATAATGGAGGAAGATGTTAAAAACGATTAATTCTGGTTTAGAGGGCCATGTTCATAAGCAGCATAGGATTTTTCAACACATTTTGCAATATGCATCATAATAAAGTAAATAATTTCCTATTTTCCAGATGAAAACTTTGTTGTTTACCTAGAATGATGAGATTTTAGAAAGTGGTGTTCCTCTTGCTAGAGGCTTTTTTTTTAAATGTTTCGAAAAACAGATTTAGAAAAGTTAAAAAGTATGGAATTAGACAAATGATTACTTTCTTTGTTTGTTGTGCAGTCAGCAGCGGAATATGTGAAAGCTCATCTGCCCGAGGTGCTAAAACAACATCTTCAAGACTTTGAAAGGGATAAAGAGAACAGTGTACTTTCCTACCAGACCATTTTGGAGCAGCAGATTTTAGCAATAGACCGTGAGCTGCTGGAGAAGCTTTCGGGGTCCTATGATGAAGCAGGTATGTGCTTTTCTTCCTGAACCATGTCATCTGGTCTGTCTCATGTTATGTTATGTTCTGCTCCATTAAAGTATGTGAAAAATGATGATGATCACATAATGGAAGATCAGTATGAGGTATAATTTGTCAATTCCATGACCTTTATAGTGACCATAAAAAAACACATACAGAAGCATCAGAATGACACATACAGGTATGCTGAGTGATACCTTCCCAATTCTGTCAACATTACATTTAGAACATTGTACAGTGCAGTTTACACTAATTCAATAAATAGACTGAAGCTCAGTGTACAGGCTGAAAGTTTGTGTATGTTCTACAGCAATTGAGTCCTAGAGAGCAGGCCATGGACTATGGATAAAAGGACTGCACCTCTTGGCTTTTTTTTTTTTGTTTCTAGTATAACTCATTCCTTGTATGTTGATATACCGGATGTACACAAAGCCATTAGTAATAAATCTCCACCCTTAACCCCTTAATGACCGGGCCATTTTGCACGTTAATGACCAAGGATTATTTTTTGTTTTTTCTTGGTCGCATTCCAAGAGTCGTAACTTTTTTTTTATTACGTCGACATAGCCGTATAAGGGCTTGTTTTTTGCGGGACGAGTTGTATTTTGTAATTGTACAATTTTTAGATGCTTATAATATATTGATTAACTTTTATTAACTTTATTTTAGGAGAGAATTGAAAATAAGCAGCTATTCCAGCATTAATTTTCACGTTATAAATTTACGCCGTTTACTATGCAGCGTAAATAGCATGTTAACTTTATTCTATGGGTCGGCACGATTACAGGGATACCAAATATGTAAAGGTTTTATATGTTTTCCTACGTTTGCACAATAAAAACCCTTTTAGAAAAAAATTACTTGTTTTTGCATCGCCGCGTTCCAAGAGCCGTCATTTTTTTATTTTTCCGTCGATGTGGGCTTGATTTTTGCGGGCCAATGTGTAGTTTTCATTAGTACTATTTTGGGGTACATAGGACTTATAGATTAACTTTTATTTTATTTTTTATGGGGGGCATGGGAGAAAAGAGAGAATTTTGCCGTTGTTTTTTGCGTTTTTTTTGGACGCCGTTCATCCGGCGGTTTAATTAATGTGTTCATTTTATTGGTCAAGTTCTTACGATCGCGGGGATACCATATATGTGTATGTGTTATTTGTTTTGACACTTTTACTGAATAAAACCACTTTTTGGGCAAAAAAAGTTTTATTTGATTTTGACTGTAATTATTATTTATTTTTTTCAACAAACTTTATTTAACTGATTGACATTTTTTTTTAAAGTCCCACCAGGGGACTTCACTATGCGATGTGCCGATCGCATATATAATGCTTTGGTATACTTCGTATACCAAAGCATTATTGCCTGTCAGTGTAAAACTGACAGGCAACCTGTTAGGTCATGCCTCCGGCATCGCCTAACAGGCATTTGCGGAAGACAGACCTGGGGGTCTTTGTTAGACCCCCGGCTGTCATGGAAACCCGACAGCGACCCGCGATTTGTTTGCGGGGGCGCCGATCGGGTGACAGAGGGAGCTCCCTCCCTCTGTCAAACACATTAGATGCCGCTGTCACTATTGACAGCGGCATTTAATGGGTTAAACTGCCGGAATCGGAGCGCGCTTCGATTCCGGCAGTTGCAGCAGGAGCCAGGCTGTGTATAACAGCCGTGCTCCTGCCGCTGATCGCGTGGGTACACTGGCAGTACCCGTGCCATCACAGGACGGATATATCCGTCCTCCTGCGCGAACTAGCAGCTGCTGAGGACGGATATATCCGTCCTTCGGCGTTAAGGAGTTAAACATTGTCATGCACTGATTCACTACTTAACATCTCTTTAGAGCAGTCAGAGCTCCGTTTTCTGAGTTCTAAATGAGTTCTAAATCCCTTCCATAAACGTAATGTTACGTGATAAAATTCTCACTGCCTGAAGCTACCACTAGGAGACGCTTCGGAGCTTACTGCATACTGTTTATATATTTCGCTCAATTATAAAACAGTATGCACTAAGGGCCTGTTCACATCAGCGTTGGGTTCCGTTCATCGGTTCCGTTCGACCATTCCGTCAGAGGAACTGATGAAAGGAAAGCCAAACGGAAACCAGAGCTTCGGTTTGCATTACCATTGATTTCAATGGTAATGGTTCCGTTTCAATTGGTTTCCGTTTGTTTCCGTTCCATAAGGTTTCTGTTTTTTTTAGCATAAACAATAGCGTAGTTGACTGGCTGCTGTAGACTTAGAACCTCCTTAAAATGTTCTATCTATAGACTTTGCAGTCTTTATCATGTAGTGTTTCCTTAGCAAAAAGTGAAACTTGAATTATAGTTAGAATTTCTCATCAAAGTTAAATGTGTACGTGCTTTTTTTCAGTTCTTTAAATTCAAGTAAACACAATTCTATGTCTGCTATGATCATTTAAGTATTCTGTTCTATTTAACTAAATTAGTCTGACTTGTTTGGTTTCAGCTGATCAGGGGGCCACGTAGGTGAGACTTTGGGGTAGGAGTAGGTGCCTCCACTTCGAGTAACAGCAGTATTATAAGGCTTTGCCTGGAGTATCACTTTAAGCCCTCGGCAACATCTGCTGTATATGTATGGTGGATGTGCGCCGTCACAATATGGTGCGATCTCATGAGCTGAGCCCACACCATACCCGGTGTATGCCTGCTTTTTCTTACTAGTAACTGTGGCATCTGAGTGGTTGGACAGACTGTGGGGGTTTCCTCTGTCCTCCAATCCTCGCTGGCTGCCGATCAGTTACCATGGCAGATGGAGTCCTGACAAAGAAGAAATGGAGACAGCACTACCGAATTTTCAAAGTGAAGATCCTTTTATTCCACGGTGCAACGTTTCAGCTCAATACGAGCCTTTCTCAAGCATAATAATGTGACACACAGAGCACATATATATGCAATACAGGGTCATAAAGCCAATTACATACATATAATAAACTTGTGCAATAATGCTACAACAGGTATACAAAATTTTTATATCAATAGGATCCCCTATGAATGTGCTAATACATGAATAGAAAAATAAATTAAAAAACATTACATATACATAGTATAAATAGTGCATTCACTGTAATAAGGCCAATCAATCAGATGGGCTACATGTGTATAATGACATGTGATAGTGTAAGAAAACAGGTGTATAAAATAAAGTTAAAAACATCTTACCCTCGCTGGATCGGCTGATAGCGTTGTGCACTTTCTTACTACATGAAAACTAAGCATTGCGTAATCCTAGCACCTGTGTGTATGAGTCATCGCATGATACGTCATTATACGCATGCGCATTGTCTACCAGAGGCGCTAGTCGCCATATTGAAAGAGGGCTATACACCCACAAATGTTTCCCATGGATGACGTCGGATCCTGTCCGTCTCAACTATGAGTCATTGGACATATCGTAGATTCGAGTCTGCGCAATGCCCATTAAGGATCGTCGGACCCATTTTGAAAGAGGGCAACATCACTCCATATGTTGCACATACATCCCATCCACTATAGAGTCTAATTGGTCAAATATAAAACGATGTGAACTATATATACTATCTCTGTAAACTGAGAATAAATATTATGTCTCAGAACAATAATCCTTATACCTCATCAATAATGATGGGGATTTAGGAGCACATATGGGTATATATAAAGCTCATAATATACAGACACAGAGATTTACACATCGTCTTAGAGATACTGTGGACGGAAGACATGAATAACATATATGAGAAAACTTTTCAAAAAATAGGATGCATATAATCAGGTATAAGAGTAGTGCAAATATACAGCCTCAACCGATCCTTGAGGCAAATCTTGAGAGTAATATCTAGGATAAAGAGAAAGGAGAAAAATATATAAAATAGTTTGTAGGACACTGACAATATATATCAGACCTAAACATTGTAAATAGTGGCGCCTTCCTCCAAAGCTGTCATAAACATATTTGCGTATGTGGGAGCCACGTTAGATCCCATGGCCGTACCCCTCCTCTGTGCATAGGAGTCACCAAATAAGAAGTAATTTTCTGTAAGGACAATTTCCAAGAGACACATAAGAAGGTTAATACATTCATGGGTATAGTTAGACTGTTGTAACGCTTCAGATACAGTATGAAGGCCTCTCGTGTGGTTGATTGAGGTATAGAGACTGCACACATCAAATGATCACCCATCCTATTAAAGGTTCTACCTACAAAATTAAACATCATCTTACATGTAAATCGGACCATGTAATATATATCATCCAATGTCCTTGCAAATTATTGTATGTAGGTGAAACCTCTCTAGATTGCAGAAAATGTATAAACAACCATAAGTCCACCATTCGTACCAAGAAAATTGACCTACCATTACCTAAACATTTTGTGGAAAATAACCATGGCGAGAATGACTTTAAGTTATATATTGTTGATCATGTACCGCGCCATAGACGAGGTGGAGATAGGATCTCCAAACTGAAAAGATTGGAGTTGGAATGGATTTTTCAATTAGACACCTTATCCCCTAGAGGTCTTAATATAGACTTCAAGATCTTTCCAAGTTTCTCTAGATAACCCAGTGGTACATTCTGATTTGAACATCTGCCCGTGCATTTATCATCTTCCCCTTGTTCCTCCCCCTCCTCTGTGCATTAGGAGAATAGGTAATAATTTGACCATATCTATATTATAATTATATTTTGTATGCTATTTACAATGTTTAGGTCTGATATATATTGTCAGTGTCCTACAAACTATTTTATATATTTTTCTCCTTTCTCTTTATCCTAGATATTACTCTCAAGATTTGCCTCAAGGATCGGTTGAGGCTGTATATTTGCACTACTCTTATACCTGATTATATGCATCCTATTTTTTGAAAAGTTTTCTCATATATGTTATTCATGTCTTCCGTCCACAGTATCTCTAAGACGATGTGTAAATCTCTGTGTCTGTATATTATGAGCTTTATATATACCCATATGTGCTCCTAAATCCCCATCATTATTGATGAGGTATAAGGATTATTGTTCTGAGACATAATATTTATTCTCAGTTTACAGAGATAGTATATATAGTTCACATCGTTTTATATTTGACCAATTAGACTCTATAGTGGATGGGATGTATGTGCAACATATGGAGTGATGTTGCCCTCTTTCAAAATGGGTCCGACGATCCTTAATGGGCATTGCGCAGACGCGAATCTACGATATGTCCAATGACTCATAGTTGAGACGGACAGGATCCGACGTCATCCATGGGAAACATTTGTGGGTGTATAGCCCTCTTTCAATATGGCGACTAGCGCCTCTGGTAGACAATGCGCATGCGTATAATGACGTATCATGCGATGACTCATACACACAGGTGCTAGGATTACGCAATGCTTAGTTTTCATGTAGTAAGAAAGTGCACAACGCTATCAGCCGATCCAGCGAGGGTAAGATGTTTTTAACTTTATTTTATACACCTGTTTTCTTACACTATCACATGTCATTATACACATGTAGCCCATCTGATTGATTGGCCTTATTACAGTGAATGCACTATTTATACTATGTATATGTAATGTTTTTTAATTTATTTTTCTATTCATGTATTAGCACATTCATATTGGATCCTATTGATATAAAAATTTTGTATACCTGTTGTAGCATTATTGCACAAGTTTATTATATGTATGTAATTGGCTTTATGACCCTGTATTGCATATATATGCGCTCTGTGTGTCACATTATTATGCTTGAGAAAGGCTCGTATTGAGCTGAAACGTTGCACCGTGGAATAAAAGGATCTTCACTTTGAAAATTCGGTAGTGCTGTCTCCATTTCTTCTTTGTCTTGACTGAGGGGTCACTCGGACTGTGACCCAGGAGACGTGCACCCTCTTGAAAAATTTATCCTGTGCTGCTGATCTATTCCTATCATCTGCAGATGGAGTCCTGGTGAAGGCTTCCGGATCTGCCCTCTATGTCCAACTATTAGGGCTGGGGCTAGACCTAGACTTTTTTTGTAGTGATAAATCGCTGTCTTTAGTAATGCACTACAAAAAATCGCTGTGATAAATCGCTATACATAGGAATGCATTGAGTAGATTGAAGATCTCTGCAAAATCGCTCCAGACAAGTTTGTAGCTCTAAAATCCCAGCATGTAGAGATTGAAAAATCGCTAGCAAATCGCTCAACTGGACTGTTTTTGAAGAGATCTAACATTGTAATGTCCCCAAGGGGGAACTAAAAAAGAAATAAAAAAAATGTGTTATAAACTAAAAAAAAGCTAAGATTTTTTTAACAAATCGTTTTAAACAAATTGTATTAATTTTGTATCACTGTAGTCATACTGACACGTAGATAAAGTTAATATGCAATTTTTGTGAACGCTGTAAAAACAGAATAAAAAAAAACTATGGAGAAATTCCAACCCAACAAAATATTTTTTTTAAAGTTTTTCATAACATTATTATTTACATTAAATGGTGCCATTAAAATATACAAAAATAAAAAATACAACTTGTGCAGCAAAAAACAAGCCCATATATGGCTATTTAGACTAAAAAAATTGTAATGGTGTGGCTCTTGGAATACAGAAAAGAAAAACAGAAACGAAAAAAAAGAAAATTGGCTGTGTCCTTTAGGGGTTGAAATTATTTTTTAGAACACTGATTTTTTAGGGCTTATTTAGACGAACCTGATATATGTCCGTGCAACGCGCGTGATTTTCACGCGCCTCGCACGGACCTATGTTAGTCTATGGGGCCGTGCAGACTGTCCCTGAGTTTCACGCAGCGTGTGTCCGCTGTGTAAAACTCACGACATGTCCGTTATTTGTGCATTGTTCGCACATCACACACCCATTGAAGTCAATGGGTGCGTGAAAATCACGCACAGCACACGGAAGCACTTCCATGTGACGCGCGTGATTCGCGCAACAGCAGTAAAAAGTATGAATGAAAACAGAAAAGCACCACGTGCTTTTCTGTTTACAAACATACAGCGTGTCATAATCACGCAGCCACGCATCATACGCAGCTGACACACGGAGCTGACACACGGAGCTGTTAAGTACCTTTTGCGCGCGCAAAACGCTGCTTTTTTTGCTGCGCGCAAAAGGCACACGCTCGTGTAAATCCGGCCTTAAGGCTCTCTAATTGTCCAGTAATGAATGACAGAAAATTATATGCACCATTGTTTTTGAAGAGTTGTAAATTGTTAACCACCTTTGTTTGGCTGTGTATTTGTTTATCAAGCCGTACATGGCCCAATAGCCTGTGGCACAATTTGGCACTTATAGTCAGCCTAGGCCTCTTTCACACGGCAGTAATTTGGTCAATGTTTTGCATCAGTATTTGTAATCCAAAACTAGGAGTGGAACCTCCAATTTGATAAACTAGAATAGAAGGATTTGTACCTCTTCCATGTCTGGAGCTACTCCTACTTTTAGCTCACAAATACTGATGCAAAATACTGGCCCAAATACTGCTGTGTGATAGTGGCCTTACAGTTTATTGTTTGCTGTTTGGGGATATAATTAACCCCTTCCCGACATCCGCTATATCTATATGGCAGAGATCAGGTGGGGGAGTATGCTCAATAGAACGAGCGTATTGACTGTGTGTAACAGCCGACACTTCAGTGGGGATCCCGCTCGTTTGGCCACTTAGATGCCGCGGTCAAAAGGTCAAAAGCCGTTAGAGAAAGGGGGCCAGCCCCATGTGCCGATGGTTGGCATGGAAGCCTAGGAGCCTAATGGAAGCCCTGCAGTATAACGATATACTGCAACACATCAGTATTGCAGTATATTATGCAAGAGCTCCAGTTGGATCACTGGTTCAAGTCCCTTAGGGGGACTAGTAAAAAAAGTTTAATAAGGGTTTTTTAATATATTTAAAAAATATATTAAAAGTTGAAAAAAAAAAACCTTTTCCCATCTTCCCCCAAGCGCAATTTAAAAAAAATAATTAACATAACTGGTATCACAACCTTAACAGTACGAACTATTACAATATAACATTATTTAAGCTGCATGGTGAACGTTGCGGGAAAAAAAAGTAAAACTCCAGAATCGCTGTTTTTTGGTCACTACACTTCATTTCCCACAAAAAATGGAATTAAATGTGATCAAAAAGTCTCCTGTACCCCAAAATGGTACCAATAGAAACTACAACTCGCCGCGTAATATATAAGCCCTCATACCACTCAATCGACAGAATAAAAAGCCATGGCTCTGAATATGGCAACAAAACACACATTTTATTTTTAACAATCAGTTTTTTCCTCGTAAAAGTAGTAAAACATAAAAAAAATTATATAAATTTGGTATCACCGTAATCGTATTGCCCCGCAGAATAAAGTTAACATGCCTTTTTTATCGCACGGTGAACGCTGTAAAAACACAAAACCACACAAAGAATTATTTTCCAGTTTCCCACTACATTATATGGTACAATAAATGGTGCAGTGAAAAATCTACAACTCATCACACAAAAAACAAGCCCTCATACGGCTATATCGACAGAAGAATAAAAAAATCATGGCTTTTGGAAGGTGGGGAGGAAAAAACGAAAGTGAAAATCTTAAAAATTGCTGTGGTGAGAAGGGGTTAATGGAATAAATTGGTCTCTTTTTAACTGGAAGAGTAATAACAGAACAGAAGGTTTTAGTATTATTGTGCTATTTTGATCTTGATTTTCTAGTGTACATGAACAGTCAAATTTCAGATATAAGCTGTCAAAATAGAGAAGAAAAGACC
Source organism: Rhinoderma darwinii (assembly GCF_050947455.1). Classification (NCBI taxonomy): domain Eukaryota; kingdom Metazoa; phylum Chordata; class Amphibia; order Anura; family Rhinodermatidae; genus Rhinoderma; species Rhinoderma darwinii. Next base: position 127,857,895 of record NC_134690.1, on the reverse strand, counting down.
GCAAACCGCTGAAACTAGATTGGTACTGTAAAATGGGGCAAAAAATCGTATTTCCCTCTTCATTTTTCAGGACGCTGCTTGTCATTAGCAGAAGAATTGAATGTAGCTGTATGGCAGCCAGTGAAGTTAGAGGCAGCAGTTCTCTGTATTCCACAGAGTCATTGACATATAACAACGGTCTGCGCTTTACTCTGGATTTTCTTATGTATAAGAATATTGCATTTTTAATGTGTGGATGCAGAGTGTAGCCGACTCGGAGACTGAATCCATCCCCCATAGGCGTTTTATCCCACATTCTACAAATGTACAGAATCACAACAGACAGATGAGATTAATAGAAATCAAGAGCAACATAAGAAAGATACTAGTCAATTATGCGTTAAAGGATGAACAGACTATCTAGATGAATGGAGAAAGGATAACTGTGATGTCGGCTTCTGGTCTTCTTCGGAAATGTAGCTACTCTCTTTCTAAAAGAATGGAGAAGTCCTAAAGACAGTTCTATAATATCTATGGAGCCCGTCTAACAAGTTACTGGTGGAGATTAAAAGTATTACATTGTCCAAATGGGAGAGGAAGGTATTGAAAGCCCTTTGTTATTAAGTGATAACTCTGGGCATTAACTGTTTATTTGTTGTTTTTTTTTCTTTGCTTATTTTAGGCCACAAATCATACATAATTATGGTCCTCTAGGAGATCTAGGGAAATCTACTTACACCAGATCTAAGCAATTTAGGGGCTGCTCAGATTGAATCACCGTTCCCCCTGCTGGATCTTGTCATATGTAGCATTGAGATCATGTATATAAGGCCGTATTTAACTAAAATCACGCGCGTCGCACGGACCTATGTAAGTCAATAGGGCCGTTCAGACATTCCGTGATTTTCACGCAGTGTGTGTCTGCTGTGTAAAACTCACGACATGTCCTATACTTGAGCGTTTTTCACGCATCACGCACCCATTGAAGTCAATGGGTGCGTCAAAATCGTGCACAGCACATGGAAGCACTTCCGTGTGTCACGCATGATTCGCGCTACAGTTGTTAAATAAATTAAGGGGAAAAAAAAGCACCACATTCTGTAAAGGATCTGCCAGGCACAGCTTCTGTGTCAACGCCCATAGGTAATCAGTCTGCACCTGCTTCTATGTCTGTGAGACTGACTCCATCTTCCACCACTCAGGATGGCAGGCTTAGGAGTGGGAGAGCCTATCACAGCCTGGCCAGACGGAGCTAGCTCCCGCCCTCTGTCTATTTATACCTGCCTTTCCTGTTCCTCCTTGCTTGTGATTCTTCTCGTTTTGTTTCCTGGCCCTGCTGCAGCTTCTGAACTATTTGACCCTGCTTCATATTGACCCTGGCTTACTGACTACTCTCCTGCTCTGCGTTTGGTACCTCGTACACTCCTGGTTTGACTCTGCTCGTTCACCACTCTTGTTGCTCACGGTGTTGCCGTGGGCAACTGCCCCATTTCCCTTAGCTTCTGTGTACCCTTGTCTGTTTGTCTGTCGTGCACTTATTGAGCGTAGGGACCGTCGCCCAGTTGTACCCCGTCGCCTAGCGCAGGTCGTTGCAAGTAGGCAGGGACTGAGTGGCGGGTAGATTAGGGCTCACTTGTCTGTTTCCCTACCCCCATCATTACATAATCACAAGCCCATTTACCTAGTCTACCCTGGTCCCTCACACTACTATGGACCCCCTTGAGACCCTGGCTCAGCAAATGCAGGGTCTCTCCCTACAGGTCCAGGCCCTGGCTCAGAGGGTCAACCAGCCTGATGCTACCATGGTAGTGCCCCTCACCTCACCTCTTGAACCCCACCTCAAGTTGCCTGACCGGTTCTCAGGGGACCGGAAGACTTTTCTCTCCTTTCGGGAGAGTTGTAGGCTCTATTTTCGCTTAAAGCCCCACTCCTCAGGTTCTGAGAGCCAGCGGGTGGGTATAATTATGTCCCGGCTCCAGGAAGGGCCCCAAGAATGGGCCTCCTCCTTGGCTCCTGACGCCCCGGAACTTTCCTCCGTTGATCTTTTCTTTTCTGCTCTCGGACTCATTTATGACGAGACTGACAGGACTGCCTTTGCCGAGAGTCAGCTAGTGACCTTACGTCAGGGTAAGAGACCTGTTGAGGAGTATTGTTCTGACTTTAGGAAGTGGTGCGTAGCTTCTCGGTGGAATGACCCTGCCTTAAGGTGCCAGTTTAGGTTGGGTCTGTCGAACGCCCTGAAAGATCTGCTAGTTAGCTATCCCTCTTCTGACTCCCTAGACCAGGTTATGGCTTTAGCGGTACGACTTGACCGACGTCTCAGGGAACGACAACTTGAACGTTTTTGTGTTTTCCCCTCTGACTCCCCCATGATGCCTCCCGAGGTTCCGGAAGACTCGGAGGTACCTATGCAACTTGGGGCCTCCGTGTCCCCCCGACAACATAGAGAGTTCCGCAGGAAGAATGGTCTCTGCTTCTATTGTGGGGATGACAAGCATCAAGTGAACACCTGTCCTAGGCATAAGAATAAGCAGCCGGAAAACTTCCGCGCCTAAGTGATCATCGGGGAGGTCACATGGGCGCACAGGTATTTCCCGTAAATATGAAACGTAATAAAATCTTGCTTCCCTTTCAGGTCTCTTTTGGTGGTAGGTCTGCTACCGGCAGTGCCTTTGTGGATTCAGGGTCTTCTGCTAATATCATGTCTGTGGAATTTTCTATGTCTTTAGCTATGCCTTTGATTGATTTGCCTAAACCTGTCCCGGTAGTGGGTATCGACTCCACTCCTCTTGCTAATGGTTATTTTACACAGCATACCCCTGTTTTTGAACTCCTTGTTGGCTCCATGCATTTGGAGCAGTGCTCTGTACTGTTGATGCAGGGATTATCGTCCGATTTGGTTTTAGGCCTTCCCTGGTTGCAGTTGCATAATCCCACGTTTGACTGGAATACTGGGGAGCTTACAAAATGGGGTAATGAATGCTTGACGTCATGTTTTTCTGTTAATTCTATTTCTCCCCCTGAGGAGGTGAACACGCTACCTGAGTTTGTTCAGGACTTCGCTGATGTTTTCTCTAAGGAGGCCTCCGAAGTGTTACCTCCTCATAGAGAATACGATTGCGCTATCGATTTGGTACCAGGAGCTAAGCTCCCTAAGGGTAGGATATTTAATCTCTCTTGTCCCGAACGTGAAGCCATGAGAGAGTATATCCAGGAATGCCTGGCTAAGGGTTACATTCGCCCCTCTACTTCTCCGGTAGGTGCTGGCTTCTTCTTCGTAGGGAAGAAGTATGGTGGTCTTAGGCCATGCATTGACTACCGTAACTTGAATAAGGTCACTGTAAGGAACCAGTATCCCCTTCCTTTGATTCCTGATCTCTTTAATCAGGTTCAGGGGGCCCAATGGTTCTCTAAGTTTGATCTACGGGGGGCGTATAAGCTTATCCGCATCAAAGAGGGGGATGAGTGGAAGACTGCATTTAACACGCCCAAAGGTCATTTCGAATACCTCGTCATGCCCTTTGGGTTGTTTAATGCTCCCGCGGTCTTCCAGAATTTCATAAATGAGATTTTAAGAGATTAACTGGGGGTATTTCTTGTAGTGTACCTTGATGACATACTTGTGTTTTCCAAGGACTGGTGATTCTTCTCGTTTGGTTTCCTGGCCCTACTGCAGCTTCTGAACTATTTGACCCTGCTTCATATTGACCCTGGCTTACTGACTACTCTCCTGCTCTGCGTTTGGTACCTCGTACACTCCTGGTTTGACTCGGCTTGTTCACTACTCTCCTGCTCTGCGTTTGGTACCTCGTACACTCCTGGTTTAACTCGGCTCGTTCACCACTCTTGTTGCTCACGGTGTTGCCGTGGGCAACTGCCCCATTTCCCTTAGCTTCTGTGTACTCTTGTCTGTTTGTCTGTCGTGCACTTATTGAGCGTAGGGACCGTCGCCCAGTTGTACCCCGTCGCCTAGGGCGGGTCGTTGCAAGTAGGCAGGGACTGAGTGGCGGGTAGATTAGGGCTCACTTGTCTGTTTCCCTACCCCGATCATTACACATTCATTGCAGTTTCTAAGAATCGAAACCGCGTGTCATAAGTTTGGCATATGCGTGTAAATCACACAGCCACGCACCAAACACTGATGCCACACGGAACTTCAACGTGCGTAAAACGGTGCATTTTTTGCACGCGCAAAACGCACACGTTCATTTGAATTTCGCCTAAACGACATGGAGGATCAGAACACCACCCAGGGTATACATGATCTAAGTAGACCAGGAGATCTACTCATTGCTGGACCATGGCTAATATTTGGGATGTGAAAAAGGCTGGTCCAGTTTTAGCAAATGATTGTTATTTTTTGTATAATTTAACCCCTATCCGCACCAGGACGTAACTGTCCGTCGTCGCGGGAGGTTACTTCCCGCACGAGGACGTACAGTTACTGAGTTTTTCCCGGTGCACACTGTCGCCGACAGCTGACACTCAACTCTTGCCGACCAGCGGTCCTTTGCCACTGGTTTCGGCGAATTAACCCCTTAAATTCGGCGATCGGGTGCAATCGCCGAATTTTGGGGGTTTCTAACATATCGGCAGACCCCGGTCCGAAATCGCGGGGTTTGCCGATAGTTACTATGGCAAACGGAAGCCAAACAATGGCTTCCGGGTCTGCCATGGACGGAAGCCCATCAGAACCAACCTTCGGCTGGTCCTGATAGGCTTCCTGTCAGAGTGACAGGAAGTCACTGTCGTTCCCGATGGCACACTGTCGGCGACAGTGTGCATCGGGAGCTTGGAGATCAGCTGTCCCCGACTGCTGACACTCCAGTGTTGCCGATCAGCGGCTCATCGCCGCTGATTTCGGCAATTAACCCGTTACATGCGGGGCTCGATTGCGATCTAGCGGGGGCTTCTGATGCTTGTGATGGCACCCGGGGGCCAGACAACGGCCCCCAAGTCTGCCATGTATGTCAGCCTATGAGGATCAGCCTCTGCTGATCCTCGTAGAGCAACTGTCAGAGTGACTGTGACGTCACACTGACAGTTGGAATACGTTACACTACCTAGGTAGCGTAATGTATTCTAGCAGCGAGCTGCAGGTCAAAAAAATAAAGTGTAAAAAGTAAAAGAAAAATTAATAAACAAAAAAAATAAAGTGTAAAAAGTAAAAAAAAGTTAATAAAAATGTTTTCTAAAAGTGTAAAAATAAGTTTTTGTTCTCCTATAATAAGTCATTTATTATAGGGAAAAAATGAAAACGTTAAAAAAAAAGTACACATATTTGGTATCACCGTGTTCGTAACGACCCAAACTATGAAACTATAATGTAAATTTTTCCGCACAGTGAACAGCCGCAAACAAAATAAACGGAAAACTATGTCAGCATTGCTATTTTTTGGTCACCACCCCTCCCAAGATATAGAATAAAAACTGATCAAAAAGTCGCATTTACCCCAAAATAGTACCTATAAAAACTACAACCCGTCCCGTAAAAAACAAGACCTCCCACAGCTTTTTTGACGAAAAAATAAAAAAGTTACGACTCAGAATAGCGTGTCTCAGAAAATAAATTATTTGATAGAAACTTAATTTTATTGTGCAAACGCTGCAAAACTTTAAAAAAAAACTATACACATATGGTATCGGTGTAATCATACCGACCAGCAGAATAAAGTAAAACGTAATTTATTGCGCACGGTGAACGCTGTAATAAATAAAGAATTTAAAGCGCCAAAATCGCTGTTTTTTGGTCACCTTAGCTCTAAAAAAGATCCTGAGGGGCCAAAATGCTCACTATACTCCTAGAAAAATTCCTTGAGGGGTGTAGATTCCAAAATAGGGTCACTTTTGGGGGGTTTCCACTGTTTTGGTCCCTCCGGGGCGTTGCAAACCCGACATGGCACTGAAAACCAATCCAGCAAAATCTGCGCTTCAAAATCCAAAAGGCGCTCCTTCCCTCCTGAGCCCTGCTGTGGGTCCAAACATCAGTTTACTACCACATATGGGGTATTGTCGTAATCGGGAGAAATTGCTTTACAAATGTTGGGCGGCTTTTTCTCCTTTTATTCCTTGTAAAAATGAAAAAATTCTATGTTTCCACAGAAAAATAGGTGATTTTCATCTTCACAGACTAATTCCACTAAATTCTGCAAAAAAAAACTGTGGTGTCAAAATGCTAACTATACCACTAGAAAAATGCCTTGAGGGGTGTAGTTTCCATAATGGGGACACTTTTTGGGGGTTTCGACTGTTTAGGTACCACAAGACCTCCTCAAACCTGACATGGTGCCTAAAATATATTCCTAAAAAAAGGAGGCCCCAAAATCCACTAGGTGCTCCTTTGCTTCTGCGGCCTGTGTTTCAGTCCATTAGGACACTAGGGCCACATGTTGGATATTTCTAAAATCTGCAGAATCTGGGCAATAAATATTGAGTTGCGTTTCTCTGGTAAAACCTTCTGTGTTACAGATTTTTTTTTTATTACAAATGAATTTCGGCAAAAAAAATGAAATTTGTACATTTCACCTCTACTTTGCCTTAATTCCTGTGAAACGCCTAAAGGGTTAAAATACTTTCTGAATGTGGTTTTGAATACCTTGAGGGGTTCAGTTTTCAAAATGGGGTGATTTATGGAGACTTTCTAATATATAAGGCCCTCAAAGCCACTTCAGAACTGAACTGGTCCGTGAAAAAATAGCCTATTGAAATTTTATTGAAAATATGAGAAATTGCTGCTAAAGTTCTAAGCCTTGTAATGTCCTAGAAAAATAAAAGTACGTGAAAAAAAATGATGCAAACAAAAAGTCTTGTCTGCGCTTTAAAAGCCTCCATCTTGATTGTATATTTCTACTGTCTGCATAGTCCTCTTATCTTTTGTTTTAGGCTACCTGCTTTTTTCATGACTAATAGCAATTGGAAAACATTAGTAAATACTGCTGGCCAGCTGGTGGTCATAAAACAATTCTTCGTGTCTACTCCGATACAATTTGAAGGAGTGTGTCTGCTTGTAAGTAAAATTACAGTTAAGAACTTGTCCGAACAGTAGCGACTGTGGAGTCATTCATTTAACAAATGATTTTTTCCTGGGGGTAGTTGTAGCAGTCTCTGGTAAAGTGCAGGGAAGCATTTGTTTTTCTCCCAAATCTACATTAGAATTGATTGCAGATAAAAAAAAAAGCTCAATATAATTATGTGAATATCGATGGAACATAAAAGCAGTTTATGTGCAATTGATTTTTCTCAAGGTTTTACACGGCTTATACCAGTTAGATAAATAGGAATCCTTGGCACACAGTCTGCAGTTCCTTCCTTCTCTCATACCGTATGAGCTAAACTTCGCCCATCTTACGAAAGTGACATATGGAACATCTTACAATGCTGTTGAATTGGGGCAATGAAATGTCACCTAGAGCCATAGAATGATTGTTATTGCCATCCTATTTCTATGGAAAAAGCACCACCGGAAGAATAAACACTCACACACACACATACTGTATATATGTATGTGTATATATATATATATATATAACAGAAAAAGAATGGCGACAGCTCACTGCGACACCAATGCCACCTAAACCACTAAATATAAATAAATATGCACCAAAGCTAAATCTACTTATAATAGGGAGGTTCTTAGTGCACATTTTGATCAAAATGTGTTTGCCCACCTGCCACGACAAGGCGACCTCTGTAAGGTGGGAACCTACGCTGCACATACACCCAGAACTGGGACTAAGCCTACATATATACCTGGGGATGGTAGGATCCAGCATTGAACTGATTAAAATCACCCAGGGCAGAATGGGAGGAGTGCAAGAACAACAAGTGGAGGCAGTCACTAACCCCACATATATGGATACCATAAACACAACAAAAATTGAACAGCACATTCCAACTAAATGATACAAAATACGCAGGTGCAAGAACACCTATGACTGCAGATATACAGCAGATATAAAAAAAATGGCGACAGCACCCTGCAACACTAATGCCACCTAAACCACTAAATATAAATAAATATGCACTAAAGCTCAATCTACTTATAATAGGGAGGTTCTTAGTGCACATTTTGATCAAAAAGTGTTTGCCCACCTGCCACGACAAGGCGACCTCTGTAAGGTGAGAAAATACGCTGCACAGCCCCATAGCTGCCCCCCATTTTTCCTTCTGCACCACGGGAGGATTCTGTCTACCCTGAGCTGCCCCATATAGTATAATGCCCCCCAAAGCTGCCGCCAGTGCTAACATATAAAGTGCCAGTGCCCTTGTAGATAGTGTCACAGTGTGCCCTATATTGTCCATGTTGATAGTGCCACACACCCTTGAAGATACCACCACCCCCCTGTAGATAACGCTACACCCTTGAAGGTAGCGCCACCCCCTGTGGATAGTGCCTTTGCTCTGGCTGGGGATTCCGCTCCTAGAGGGAAGCCCTTTTTCACTGTCCATATGATGGCATATCCACCACTAATTTGTTATGCTGTGAGTGAATTTGGTTTGGTAAAACCCCATTCATTTACGTTGTACGGTACCTTGTTATGGAATTTCAATTCAGATTCTGTAACTGAAATTCTGCAGCAGAAATTCTGCAACAAGTACACTGTGTGAACAAGAAACTGCCAGGTTCAGAAATTCTTTAATCCACATATATGTGAATAGTGTATGCTACGACACTCATTGCAGTGAATAAAGTAGTAAGGTTATCTGCGCATGTGTGACCACTTTACGGGTGTATTCACACAGTGTGGTTTTGCTGCGGTTTTTAGCGAGCTGCCGAAAACTGCACAAAAAAAAATGCATGCATTTTTTATGCAATTTGCTGTGGTTTTGCAAATTGCTGTAAAAACGCATTCGTTTTTTGGTGCAGTTTTCGGATGCGTGGCATAAAGAAACGCTGCAAAACCGCACTGTGTGAATACACAATAAGAAGTCAGATTGCAGGAAGTAGTCCATGGTAAATGAAGTGAAACAATCAATTTAAAGTGTCTAGTAAGTATGAATGTATCAAATAAACCATATTGTGAAGTTGGTAATATTTTCTTAGGCCTCATGCACACTTCCGTCAGCCGTTGTACGGCCATTAATGACGGTCCCGTCACACACGGGCTGCACACGGATGGCTTCCGAGTGCAGCCCGTTGTTTCACGGACCAAATTCAATGTAAAGGCCGTCAAAAACGGGCAGGAGTAGGACCTGCACTACTTTCGACGGAACGGCCGCACCGTTCCGATAAAACAACGGAAGTGTGCATGGCCGTATTGAAATGAATGTGTTCAGGGTGCTATCCGTGACAACAACTGATAGCACCCTGAAGGAAAAAACTGAAGTGGGCATGGGGCCTTAGTCTAACGTATGAGATGACATCCTTGTGGCTGGAATACCCCTCCTCAGGTTAATGGAGTTTAACAGAATACAAAAGAAAGGAGACAGAAAAATATTTAACATTGAAAAAAATAGTTTGAGGAGTGTTGTAAATGACTCGGTCTCTTGGCCACATGTATTGTTGCATGTGTTATTTTAATATGTAAAGTATACTGGGCCAATGGAAACTTTTGTGCGTAGCCAGTTGAATTAGTGAAATACCAGATTGGAAAGGGAACTCAAGACGCTGGTTTTTTTTTAACCTGAAAGGAATTGAGGATAACATTGAGCTGCCAATACAGTCATTGTGCTGGCATCTTAAATTGAAGGTTAATCTAAGGGTAAAACAATGCAAGCTGTCCATAAGTGGGATTCTGCAGTCTGATGAAGTAAATATGGAGGCAAATATGGGAAACATTTAATATATAGGTGACCAGGGAATTCAAAAACTTGGGTTTCTGTTAACCACCTACCACAGACTGGTCACAGCGCCAACCATCAATGAAAAGTGACTGTGGATGCATGGTCGCATGCGATGGATATAAATGGGCGTTACAGGGATCTTTGAGTGTTCCTCCTCCATAGGCTGGGTTCACATGTCACGGTCAAAATGTTGCTGTTTTTTTGCCACTCCATTTTGCCGCGGTTTTTGAAAAATCACATTGGCAAAATGATGCGGCTTTGCCAGAATTGACAGCACAAAATGCTTTTTTGACCGCGACATGTTAACTTAGCTTTAGCCTGGGGGTTCTTTCATATGTGCTGTTGTGATGCTTTTTTTTGTGCAGTTTTTTAAGCCAATGCCAGGTGGGGATTGTAAAGGGAGGGGAAGTATATAAAGAGGTTTTTTTTACTCCTGGTTGTGGCTTCAAGAACTGCATTCAAATCTGCATCAAAATGGCATGTGTGAAAGCTCTTTTAGCAGTCATAACAATTGAATTTTGGTTGATTGTTGTTAAAAGTGTTATCCGAGAGTTTTCACATTTTTCAGGAGTGCAGGGGAGGGTATAGCATAATTGAGGGATCCCTGTGAATACGGACAAAAATAGGACATGTCCTATTTTTTCACGGGCCCTTCACACGGTCTGTTAAAACAACGGCCGTGTGAACAGCCCCATCGAAATACATGCACTCACACAGACTACACTTTTGTTCGTCTCAATAAGCCCTAATGGTAACTAATAATAAACTAACAATAATCTCACCCTTTTAAATGCCCCCCACATTCACTGCCACTCCGGTCCTGCATTGGTCACTTGTTAGTGCAGCCAATCGCTGGTATGAGCGGTGATGCTGACAGCAATTGGCTTCAGTTGCATGTTACTGATGAACTTTTCTGTGGCGTTTTTCCTGATATTTTTCTTGCATTTATTTTGCCCAAAAACGGTGCAGCCAGATGTTAGCTGAAAGTCTACAATGAAATAAAAATGCACTACATGCAATGTTTGTGGCGTTTTTATGGCGTTTTGGTATGGCGTTTTTTTTCTGGTCTTTTTCCCATAGGCATCGCTATAGGATTTGAAAAACACCAGAAAAAAACACGTTATTAATGTAATGGGTAGAAAAAAACTCAATAAGAAAATAAATAAAAAAAACAAACCGTGTGTATCATTAATAAAAAACACTGGTGTTTTTAGATGCTTTTTTTTTTAAACAAAAAGAAAACGCCATAAAAAAACTGTGTGAAGAAAGGCTAAAACCAACTTTGAACACCGGTTTCCTGTATATATAGAGATGAAATCTGCATTAAAAAAGTTAAATATATTTTTCAGTTCAATGGGGAAGATTTACAAACCAAAATGCGCCAGAATTCTGGCTAAAATTGCGTCACAAAACTGGCATGCATGTAGGGTCTACAATACTCTGTGGAGCACTGCGACTCCTTCTGAATTATTTTTTTTCACAGTTCCACTCTCGTCCATGCATACGAATTTCACAGTGCCTCAATGGGAGCAGTCGGACCCTTGGAAGTGTATTTTCCCAGAATTCAGTGCATTTGGGAGCATTGCATTTTAGGATAGCTAAATCGTTTATGAATGCCGCTATGTGATACAGTTTAAGCTACAATTCTGGAGTGAAATGCGCCAGAATCCTGCTGGAAAAAAAGACCAAAAACTGGCGTACATGCCGTGCTCCAAATTTATTATGTTTTTTAGACATGTTTTGCACCTTCTTACTGACTGTTTTGAAAAAGTGTCTAAAAAAAAGGGCATGGTAAGAGGAGTCCCAAAATGCGCCAGATTTACTAATGCTGTGCATAATTTTTTCGTAACGTATGCCAGTCAAGTTAAGTATGACAATCATGAGGTGGCATAAGGAAGAGGAAATAGTCTAACATGTTTAACGAAATTTATCATGGATTGTGCGCTGTTTTGATAAATTTTGTGCCCTTTTTTACCTGTCCGGTCAAGTTTTATATGGTTTATCTTTAAGACAGTATTAATAAATCTCCACCAATGTTCTTGCAAACTTTGTAGATTATGTTATCTGTGACATGATGTTGGTCAGTCAGCGATGGGTTGTCACCATGTCTGACCCACCTTCCTCTGATCACGATTCAAATGACGCCTTATATTCCCAAAATTTGGGAACCATGTGCTTATTATATATTACATTGACCTTTGTTAAGAATTATGTCCCCAAGAAATGGTAAACTATCTATCACCTTCCTGTCCTCCATCGTGTTTTATTCTACAAATGAAGCTCATTGTTGTTCTACATTGTAATGCTGCCTAATGTGATTCATCCTGAATGTTACAAGAACTCATCTGTCCAAGGGGAATTATTATTCGACGAATGAATTGTTTTTGCCCTTCTGATACTGTACAAACATGATTGAACACTCCGATGATAAATGTCTATGCACAGTAGAGCTGAGAGGAGAACTTCATGACACTGGTAGGTCCTTGGATTTATATTAATCTGAGAGAACGGAATGAGAAAAATGGCCGTTTATGAGAAGCAAAATAATGGGGTTCATGATCTTTTGTAATTAACTTTGCTCTGTGGAAAAAGAAGACCATTTTTAGAAAGCCAAATGCCTGAAAGAAACAGTCTTCACAAAAGTTACCTCAGAAAGTAAGGAGGGAGATAGTGAAGTAATGAAAACATGGGCAAGTGCCTGCATTCCCTATGCGGATTATTACTTTTCTGAAGAGTGAGAAAATTACAACAATGCCATTTACCTGCACACTTATTGTCAGGCTTTGATGAATTGGACACTTGTAGGCGTTATGCCTTTCTTTTCAGCACCCCAGCATCTGTCTTCCATTTCTAGGTATTCTATTTGACTGATTTATTTCTACTATACAACAGGTATTCAGTCATGTCGCTTTTATTTCAAGAAAATGTTATTTTGTGCTTACAAGCTGCCATGCCTGTCCCACTTAATACAATAGAAACAGAAAATTCCATAATTGGTGATATTATTTTAAGGCTCTACATTGGTAAATCTACGAGTTCATGATGTGGAATTGTCTAAAGGACAACTCAACTGAAATAAGTTTTTGACTAAAGTATGGCCCTTCTCCCAACCCCAACAACTTGAAGGGGGGGGGGGGTGATGCTTCATGTTGTAGTTCCTTGTGGCATCTATGTCATGTTCTCATGACTTCTGAAGTTTGTGTCATGTTGGGCTTCCATAGCTCCAGCACCTGCATAAGAAGGAAGTGTTTTCATATACGAATGTCTAAAATTGTTGCCCTGAATATCGACTGCTGTTTAGGGGAGTTTGTTGTCTTTAATAGGGTTCCACTATCATAAAACATCCTGTAGTCTGGGTCAAGGCTGGCAGGGAAGGGCTCCTCATTTGAATTACTGTATTACCCAAAAAGGGCTCTAGGTCTTCCCCAAGCAATTATAGACCAGTGCAATATTTTGGTCTTCATTTGTCAGATATGCCTTACAAAATCGAGGCATACGCTGATGACCTACTTTTCTTTGTTATCGAAACGGGCATCTCCCTAACCTAACGTCTAAACTGCAATCATTTTCGCACCTGTCCCGTTTCAAAATGAATTTTCAGAATTCCAAGGCCCTAAACGTTTTAATCCTGACAACTCTAGTCTCTCAATTAGCTACCAAATTTCCCTTAAAGTGATCCCCTAGCTCATTAAATTACCTGGGCACTCTCATTCACAATGATCTCTCCCAAATTTTCTCACCTAACTACCCACCAGACTATCAAGTCAGACTTAACACGCTGGTCCTCTAGTACGTTCACATGGTTTGGCGGGTGTAATATAGTGAAATTGAATGCCTTACCCTGCCTTCTTTACCTTTTTCAGTCTATACCAATACATCTTTCTCGTCAATTCCTCACTAAAGCATCTTCAACAAGTGCCTCCTATATTTTGGCCAGGAAATCGTCCCATTTACCCTGCTCCCTACTCTCCAGATCCAAAGACAAATCAGTGGTGGGCCTACTAGATCTTACCCTATACTATGCAGCCTCTCATCTCAACTGAATTGTGAATTGGTGTCGCCACTCGAACCATATGGGTCTCCCTGGAACAACACTTTTGTGATATCCCTCTAACGGGCCTCCATGGTTGAACTCTCCTGTTCTGCCCAAGATACTCAAACACTCGGCAATAGGCGCCACTACTTGCCCAGATATTTTTTTTCCAACATTCTATCTCCCCCTCACTGCTGCCCTCTATATATAATCCTGGGGGATAGCTCCTTTCCTCCAAGAGTTGCAGACATTATTTTTGGGAAATCATAGGCCCACAACAGATTTTGGGCTGCCCACTTCCTGAAAAACAATCAATGACTCCCTATCATTCGTTTCAGATACCTACAATTTTGGTTCTGGAGGGCATGCCACTTCTTATAGTTCCTTCCCCCTTCCTCCTCATTCTCTTGTGCATGCACTCCTTACAAACTACTCTGCTTGGACGAGGGTTGCAGCCTCTCCTAAATTTGCTCTCCATTTTCCTCTTGACCAGGCTTTCCCCACATTTCTTGCTCAGTGAGAGGATGATCTGGGGATGACACTCACACCCAAACAGTTTGAATGCATTTTTCTCTTTGTCCATGAAGTCTTAATTTCCAGTCACTATTAAGAGGCAGGCTAAAAGTTCAGGCTTCACCTGATGTTCCCCTTCGGTCTCTCCTTTATGCTGGAGATATGGCCTGGAAACGGGCAATATTTTGTCTGTCTTGGGATCTTCCCGAATTGCTCAGTTTTTGTGAGGATGTCTGGCAGATTGCCTCTAAATTCACCTTCTTCCTCCCTTGTTCTCCTGCCCTCTTCCTGCTCAACCTCCGTAAAATTTCGGTGAAGACCTATCGCTGCTCGATCGTCCGGCACCTCATCAACGCCACTTGTGCTTGCATTCTAGTGCTGGGGCGGCAGTCAGTTTCCTCCCCTGCGTTTACAGCTGTCTAAGTTTAATGAGAACTTACAGGGAGATCCTCCATGAACATTTTCATCTCACGAATAATACATTTACGAAAACATAGTTTTACTGGACTCGTTTTATGGCAACAAATTAATATAATTAGCTTATTTTGTTCCAATTAAATTGGTCTCAATCCTGATGAACCATTTTGGTTCCTGTAGTTCTGAGATTGTCTGAGTTTCCTGCCCATTTTTTCTCACTCGCTCTCTCGCTTGCTTTTTCTCTTTCTCCCTCTCCTTTTCCTCTCCATTCTTTCCATTTACGGGTCATTTGTGCTGATTTACACACATTTGTCAAGAGATTTTGTGGTTGCTACACTGCGGAACTATTGGGTCCCATGTTATTTTTCCCATTTATTTCTCTTTTCCCAATTTTGTTTACATGATGTGGGGTCTTTATTGTCCTGGCCTGCGTGCCTGAGTGAACTACCTTACTTTTATATTTGCTCATACTTGAGCTTGTTATTTTATACCTTCTAAAACCTTAAATAAAGAATAATTTAAAAAAATGATAGACTAGTAAGCTTAATATTCAATCAAATATCAGCACATATGTAAATGTATAGAACTATTGAATGTTGATCTAGTCTGATCGCTACTTGGGAACCAATCTTTCCTTTTTTGGGCAGATTGGTTCATGCCTTATGGATTTTTTTTACCTCTCTCTGGATCAATAGGGGTAACGTTCTAAAGTTTACCCATACCCCTTCCCTTCATCCACATTCTCTCCTATCCCTTGGTTAAACTTGATGGACTTATGTCTTTTTTCAACCATACTAAGTGTAACTATGTAACCAGAATGCTCTCTCTGCTATACGAGGGCAATTCCAGTTTTATTAGGGTATTGCTACTTATGCAATTCTCATATGTAATGTTATAGGTCCATGAGCCTATGCTTTTAAGTGACTTACAGAGTTGTGTGAAATCGTGCAGTTTTTTCTTGCAAACTGGAAACTAATGAAGGATAAAATAAGTGTGCCTTAATAAAAACACCGCTATAATGATTATTAACATAAGAAAACCTTATCTGGCGCATATATATATTAAACTGCTCCTGCGATATTTCTCCTTCAAGCTGAAGTTAGTAGACACTTTACAGTACCACAAAGGATTGGAATATTGAATGTGAACAATGCACTCGGCAGGATCACCTATTTCACTGGAGAAACGTCTGTGGGTGTAGAGTGCGGTTAGAACAATGTCAACTTTTTAAAAATTCTATATGAAGTGTGATGATAATAAACCACAAATGGTATCACCCCCATTATTTTTGAACTCCGGATTAGCTGTGGGAGGCACAGCATGTCCGCTTTGTGCAATTTTCCATATGATTTTATTTATTAGTGGAGAACCTTATACAGTTCTTTTTGATGCGCTATAAATTGTTGTTATGTGGGTTTTTATAAGCCATAAAATTGTATAGTTACCTGAGCGCTCATGTTTATTTTTGGCATCCCACCCATCGCGCACATGTAATATCAGGCTCTTAACTACTTATTACTCTTTATGACTGTGACGGCTGTATATAAGGTTGAAAGAAAAGTGGCAGAAATGAAGCCTGGCGTTATTTATATGCTGGTAAAGTTTGACTTTTGAAGCTCTAAAGAGAATGTGCTACTTTAAGTGACCTTTGGGTGTCATTAAAATGGAAATGATGCCTGACTTCTGCTCCTCGCTGGATAATATTCCAACCATGTAAGCTGCACTCCTCACTGGGACATTGGTGCTGACAGTTCTTTTGTGCTCGGAAGGAAAAAAAATCCATTCATGTCGTGCAGTAACTTCTTTTAGATACTGATACGAAAGCAAAAAAAACCTGCTGAGCTTTAGAGAAAATTATCAGAAACATTCCACTTTGTTCTCAGGGTCTTGCTGAAATTTTTAATTATTTGTTTGCTGGCATTAGTCATTGAGCATAGTTAATTGCATTGCTAGGATATGAAGCTTTAGAACCAATTATAGAATGTGCCAACTTTTCTACTAGGACACCTATTCATTTTTCATTTAGACAGCCTTCAGGCAACTTTGTTTCTAAAGTCCCTGTGCTATACAGCTAATACACGTAATTATTTATGTAAAGAGCAGGCAGTGGTTCTCGCTGGTTGTAAGCAAAGACTATTAATTTTCAGCTCTATTGATCACAAAGACTAAAGCACCCCAAATAGATTTTAAAAGGACCTTGATTTATTTGCCTCTAAAGAGATTACTGGATGGTAATCAAAGCCGGCATTCTAAAAGCGGCAGCCACAATATTATGACATTTCACATGAGGAATTATTAATTTATGCTTTCTAAACCTCCAGATTGCGGTTGTGTTAACCCCTTAATAATAGCCACATTTTGGGACTTAAAGAAACACTTCGGCAGATACACGCCTGTGTGAAACAGTCCATGCAATAATCATACAGGAATTCTGATGACTGAGATGAGGACACCTGGAGAGCACAGAAAAGCAATCTGCGCCAGTTTTCTAATGACTTTTGGGTTTAAAAAAAAGTGGGTAATTCTAAGCAGAAGGGGCAGGGCCACCCATGACGCAATATATTTGCTATAATTTACTAAAATAGCGACTGCAGCATCTAAGCCGTCAGACAGAGGGGCAACCCACTCTATCACCTCATCGGTCCCACCACAATGTGATTGGGTGGGCGATGGGTTGTCATGGCATCCGGGGTCCTAATGATGACCCCCAGATCTGTCGTCTATGTCCTCCTATCAATAGGAGAAAGCAAAAAGCACAGGATAAAAAAAATATTAAGTTATTTTGTAACCGTGGTAAAATATAAAGATATACATTTAATATCGCTGTAATCGTATTGACCCACAGAATAAAGTTAACATGTCATATGGTACATTAATTGGTTCAATTAAAAACGACAACATGTCCTGCAAAAAAAAAATAAGCCCTCATACGGGTTATGTGAACAGAAAAATTCAAAAAGTTATTTCTCTTAGAAGGCTCGAAGGAAAAAACTAAAACAAAAAAAAGAAAACCAGCGTTGGCAGGAAGGGGGTTAAGGGAGTAGTATATCCTATATCTATATATATATGTGTATATATATATATATATATATATATATACACATACACACACACACATTATATATAGAAATTGCATAACAATTCCGTTATACAATGGTGTTATTTGAAATACTCATTTTAGATTCCGGTGTGTTCCAATGATTAGCTGCAGGAATAGCTCCATAGAATTCACCTATTGGCCTGTAGACCAGTCAGTAAGCCCATTGATAGACTAGGGGCAGTCATTAGACTCTTGACAGGTCTCCATGGCAGCCATGCAGAATTTGACATTCACTTCAGCTCTGCAAGTTATAACCAGAAGTGTCCTGCTGTACAATATATTTGGAAACATCATATATTTTTAATGTGCCGAAAGAGAACTTATGTTTCATTTAATTTTTAGTCTAGCACAGACAGCTTCCTATAAATTTCTTGGCTTTGGTGACCACAACACCATGGGTATAGCTTAAAGGGGTGCTCTGCTTTAACAATCCCCACTTGTTAGAAGGGTCGCTTGACAATCAGGTGATCACAAATCGTGTCCCTTCTGGAACCCCCACCAATCCGCTGTAATCTGTAGGGAAACCTAGCAATAATTGCTCAATTTCCCTGCAGCGCCACCATTGGTGAAATTAAACATTACACTGTGCATATTCATATCAATGGGTTGTCTGTGTAGTGCAGGACAGAGCAGGTTCTTCAGAACAAAAGAAACTATTTTTAACCACTACCCACTCTGGCCAAGAAATGAGGATCCTGAAGAGCTAGCTATAAAAAAATATATGTGTAATCCTGATATGAAGTATGTAGCGACTTTAAAGTTTAGGGTTACTTGAATAATTACATTTAAGAAATAGCTAGTAATAGTGGCGGACTGCAAGTGGTCTGGACATTAAAGGTCATAGGCTTCTTAATAAACCACTAGAGCCATGATACACATTAGTACAAACTTTTTTTAAGCCCTGCACACACATTTTAGTTCTGTAACGGACTGTGGGGCTGTGGCAGGGGCGTCGCCAGCACCGGGCCTTTGAGGCCCAAGCCCCAGATCTTTGGCCCGGTGCCTCAGATCCCAGTGACTGACACGTTCGTGTCGCAGCGGTTGCAATTGCGGCCAGGTTGCAATTGCGGCCAGGTCGCAGCGGTCACAATTGCGTCTGGGCCACCCGCACTGCATCTGTAAAAGTTACTATAGTAACTGGGGCCTATGTAATCAAATACACGGGCCCCGGTTACTATAGTAACATATACTCACTCATGTTCCTTCCCAAGCGCAGATGAGGTCCTGGCGTCTTCTCGCGCCATGACGTTAGGACGCTGTGTGCCGCGGATGACGTCACTACGCTAGATGGTGTTGGGATATCCGCTGCACCCAGAGCCGAAGAGGAGGTAAGTGTAACGTTACGGTCTGCTGGGGTGCTGTATCGAAGCCTTCCTTGTGGTAGGCTTAGATACAGGGTCTAACCGACAGTATCACACATGGACCCTGTATCTAAGCCTTCCATGTTAGGGTTAGATACAGGGCCCCAGCAGACAGTAATCTTATACAGTATAAGATTACTGTCTGCTGGGGTGCTGTATCTAAGCCTACCTTGTGGTAAGCTTAGATTCAGGGTCTAACAGACTGTGTCACACACGGACCCTGTATCTAAGCCTACCACATGGTATTCTTAGATACATGGCCCATGTCTGATCCTGTCTGATGGGCCATGTATCGAAGCTTACCACATGTGTTACTAATGGGTTTTTTACAGGTTCGGTTGCTGTACTACGTCGGATTTGAGGACTACTTCGACGACGACTTTTTTTATTTTTATTTTCAATAAAATTGTTAATGAAGGTTGTGTGGGGGGGGGGGTTATTTCAATAAAATATTTTATCTATGTCTTTGTATTTTCATTTAAATTTTATTACTACCGCTTTAGTAATAGCTACTGGCTGATTGACATCGTCCATTACTAAAGCTGGGCTATGTGTTAGCCAGTGTAAAGGCTAACACTAACCCCCATTATTACCCTGGTAACCACCGCCACCAGGGGTACTGGGAAGAGCCAGTGACGATCCAGTACCCTACCATCTGTAGTGATGGCCGAGCACCGGGACGGCCGCAGGCTGGTATTATTAGGCTGGGAAAGGCCAAAAACAGTGGCCCTTCCCACACTGGTAATGTTAGGCTGCTGCTGCTATGTTGTATCTGGCTGGTTATGAAAATTGGGGGGGAATCCCACGTCATTTTACTTATTTTTTAAATAAATAATTGGAAAAAACTTCATCCCCCCCCATTTATCATAACCAGCCAGATGCAACACAGCATCAGCAGGCTAGCATTACCAGGGTGGGAAGGGCCACTGTTTCTGGCCTTTCCGAGTCTAATAACACCAGCCTGCGGCCACCCCAGTGCCCAACCATCACTACAGATTGTCGGGTACTGGATCGTATCCAGCTCTTCCCGGCACCCCTGGTGATGGTGGGTACCAGGGTAATAATGGGGGTTAGTGTTAGCCTCTGCACCGGCTAACACTAAGCCCCGGCTTAGTAATGGATAATGGACGCTATCAATCAGCCATTGGCCATTAATAAGGCGGTAGCGTTAAAGTTTAAAAAAAATACAAGGACATTAAAAAAATATTTTATTGAAATAAAAAAAAAAACCCACACAACGCTCATTGACCATTTTATTGAGAATAAAATTCGACATGGAAGTAATCCTCAAATCCGACGTAGTCCAATGACTGAACCTGTAAAACAACACAAACACACCCAAAAAATTTGTAACACATAAAAAAGCAAAACAATTATTATCCTTACCTTTCCTGAGTCCAGTGCTGGAGCCGCAATGTCAGCGAGCTGAGCCCTATTTCTAAGCCTATTATGTGTGATATTGTCTGCTGAGCCACTGTATCTAATCCTGTCCATAGCTATAGGGTCAGAGTTCTACAGATATGCTGTCTCATATATATATATATATATATATACATATATACACGTACACGTACACACACATATATACATACACGCACACACATTTTTTTTGGGCGGGGTAAACATGTTAGTTCAAGGATACTTACTGCTGGGGCCCTGTATCTAAGCCTATCATGTGTAATACTGTCTGCTGGGTCCATGTATCTAAGTTTATCATGTGTGATACTGTCGGCTGGGCCAGGTATCTAAGCATATGTGGGATGCTGTCTGCTGGGGCAATGGATCTAAGCCTATCATGTATGATACTGTCTTCTGAGACAAGTTGGGTATGCGGGACTACCTACAGTTGACTGCATGGCACTATCTACAAGGGGGATGACAGGCAGGAGGACTGTGTGTGGAACCATACATGGGGCTGTGACACTACATACAGGGGGCATTGTGTGGGGAACTCTCTACAAGTGTCTTTGATTAGAGCCCCGAGACATAACTTTTCTTGGGGCCCCAGAAATGCCAAATTTGCCCCTGAGGGTTAGTACAAGTATACTTACTGCTGGGGCCCTGTATCTATGGCTAAATTAACAGTAGCATGACAGATTTACGCGCGTAAAAACGCGCGTAAATCTGGTGTGCGTTGCGTTCTGCATCAGTGTGCTTTTCGTGTAGCATGTACTATTCACGCACTTGCAAGCAATTGTTGTTTTTTTAATGTAATTGAGGTGTGAAACACGGACAGCACACGGATGTCGTCCGTGTGCTGTCCGTTGTTTTCACGCACCCATTGACTTCAATGGTCGACTAGGTGGGTGAAAACGCACCAATATATAACATGCAGTGAGTTTCACGCAACGGGCACTAGCTGTGTGAAAAGTCACGCATGTGTGAAGAGCCCCATTGAACTCAACGGGTCTGTGTGCTATGCGTTATTTCAACGCACAGGCCACGGATGAGATTCACGCTCGTCTGAATGAGCCCTAAGTCTATCATGTGTGATACTGTCTGCTGGGGCCCTGTATCTAAGCCTATCATGTGTGATACTGTCTGCTGGGGCCATGTATCTAAGCCTATCATGTATGATACTGTCTGCTGAGACAATACATCCAATTCTATCCAGCGGTGTAGCTATAGAAGCCTTAGGCTGGGTTCACACGACCTATTTTCAGACGTAAACGAGGCGTATTATGCCTCGTTTTACGTCTGAAAATAGGGCTCCAATACGTCGGCAAACATCTGCCCATTCATCTGAATGGGTTTGCCGACGTACTGTGCAGACGACCTTTCATTTACGCGTCGTCGTTTGACAGCTGTCAAACGACGACGCTTAAAAATACAGCCTCGTCAAAAGAAGTGCAGGACACTTCTTTCAGACTTAATTTGAGCCGTTCTTCATTGAACTCAATGAAGAGCAGCTCAAAATTTACAGCTGTCAGAGAAGCCTCGCAAAATGCGAGGAGGAGCAATTACGTCTGAAACGAGGCAGCTGTTTTCTCCTGAAAACAGTCTGTAATTTCAGACGTAAAAGCCTGCTACCGTGTGCACATACCCTTAGTCTTATAGTTATGCTATCTCCGATATAAATGTAAAAATTATTTTTCACAGGGGGGTAAATATATGTCTCGGGGCTTGTGCACCATATCTTTTAAGACCCTAGCAACGCCCCTGGGCTGTGGACCCGTTCTAACCGTGGGCCCATATGCGCTTCTCTAGTAGCAAAATAACTAGTCTGCCCCTCGGTAGTAAATCTAAAAACAAGCTACTTGTAATATACTGTACTTTCACCAGCTTTGAGCCTGGTTTGTTTTCTGCAGCTTCATCTGGTAGCCTACAAGTCATGGTCATAGTTGAAATAAAATATCAGTTGGTTGCTGCCCAGCAGTCTGGTTTTGTTGTCTTGAGCGCCCCCTAACTGCTTCTTAAGAGGGGCAATGCAGACTACACAACCTGTGAAAAAATTTATGGAGATGAGGCTACAGGAAACAAACAAAGCTCAAGAGCTATTCAAAGTACGTTACAAATGTATTTATTTTTAGGTTTACCGGCTCTTTTTTAAGAATCCATTTTAAAGTGAACCTACACAAATCTAGCATTAGGGATTTACATCATAAGCAATTTTCTTATATAATGGGAGTTGTGTAAAGGGCTAATGGATGTTGTGAGAGCCTCTGTATGTTGGCATTTACAGAATTCAGGCTGCAAATCAGTCTATTCTTTTAAAGGTGCCTATAGAAAAGTGGCTCAGAATTTGATTTTCTTGATGTACTTTAGGCTTCGCTGTGGGCAGGTTGCTTTATAGCAATACAGAGTTTTTCCATACTATGTTTCTAGGTGAGAATATCTCTGTAATATGGCATCTGATAGAGCAGGGCAAAAAATGTTCTGTTTAATTCACATGCAATGCATCAGAATAAAACCTCTATATGACTGCTTATAGAGATAAGATACAGTAGTGGCCCCATAAAAGTATATTGGGGAAATTTGTTAGGACTGGCGCTTCATACACTAGTCTTAATAGGAAACAAGCTGGAGTAAAGTGCAACACATTTTATAAGAGGTGCACGCCTCTTAATAAATGTGTCGAAACTTCTTCCTTCCATGTGCTACTGAGTGGTTGGTGTAGCTTCTGGCGTAAATTATATTAAAAGTGTCAGATCATGGGTGGCCCCATTTCTTTCTGCTAAGCTCTGCCCAATTTTTAGGAAAGTGGCAAGAGCGGTGGAAATGTCCTACAACTTTTGCGGCTTTTCAGCCGTTTTCGACATTTCTACGTCAATAAACTGGTAAGGAAAAGTTGATAAATTCCTCCTGTGAGTGTCTTATTATGGTTCCATGCAACAAGGTTTTAAAAGGCTTAAATATGACTGTGCAAGAGGTTTTAGGCTTATTATTGGAATTGCACCTGCTTCCAAAGGAATAATTAGTGAACTGCCCATAATGCATATCCGAATACAATAATTATAGTGGCTACAAACCAGTGTTTTACCTTTAACAGTCTTGTATTTAGGATTTATAGGGCATATCAATAAGCGGGTTGCCCATCTTCCACTTTTTACCTTTTCAATTTTCAATGAATTTAGTGTCTGGGTTGGATTGCAGTAATGTGCAGCAGAGAATCACACGGGACTATTACAGATGCTGTGTAGCATTAAATAGAAACTGCAGAACAGAAAAGTTTCAATCATTTGTAAAGTAGAAGAGAAGATGGTTCATTGATTCCTGGTGTAGAGCTACTGAGGCAGCAATATCTGCTAATCATTATCCTTTAGAGATGACATGTAGCTGTATTTTACAAGATTGTACCCAATATAGATTAATGCAAGCCATAGACATACAGATAAATGGTCTCATACAGCTAGTAACTTACCATACTTATTACGGTTTTGACGGAATCAATACTGTAGTCGAATGCACTATTCATTCCGTCAAAATGACGGAACCCTTACACAACGGTGACAAACGGAATCCATTTGCACCAGATCTGTCACCATTGAAATGAATGGTGATGCAAGTTTCAGTTTGGACTCCGTTCATGGGTTTCCCTGACGGAAAGGTCCGATGGAACCCATGAACGGAGTCCAGAGCAGATGTGGGCAAAGCCCAACAGAACAAATTATATATGTGTGTGTGTTACAGAAGAAGTAATATATATAGCTTTGATCAATATATGTGCTGTTTATCATGGTGACTGTGCAAAATTTAGAACACCAGGTGCACTGTGATACAAAAATGTTTACCCCTACCATAAGAAAATACATATTTTCATCTATATGTATGTATATATATATATATATATATATATATATAGGTAGGTAGAGATAAGCAGCACTCTGCGACAGATTCCAACACGGTAATGGGTGCAAGCAGGTAATCCAGATCCGTGGATTATAACACTCATCAGAGTGCTGTGGGATTTCTTTCGTTTGTTTATATATATATATATATATATATGTACCGTATATGTCGGCGTATAAGACGACTGGGCGTATAAGACGACCCCCAACTTTTACCCTTAAAAAATAGAATTTAAGATATACTTGCCATTTCGTGCAGGAGCGCTCCACTATGGACATCGGCGGCAGGACCCAGGACTCTCTGTCTCTTTGAACTCGCGCATGCGCAGATAGGCTGCTTCATCGCGCGAGATCTGAGAGGCAGGGAATGAGAGGAAAGGGAGATCTACGGAGGCTTACAGGATCTTACAGAGATGTTCCCTGGCGGCTAATACCGGCTTCCCTCAGATCCGTGGCGGATTCCGTGCATCCCGGGAGCCTGTGTACCGGACTGCAGGCTCACAAGGTAAGACACAACCTGTGTACAAGACAATATCCGGCATATAAGACGACCCCACACTTTTGACATTTTTTTAAGGGTGTAAAAAGTCGTCTTGTACGCCGATATATACGGTATATGTATATATATATATATATATATATATATATATATATATATATATTTGATAGGATTGGGACTGAGTTGTTAAAGTATTGTTCCAGAACATATTTTTCTTCAGAAATATACATATCCCCCGTCAATATTCATCTCCCACTCCTGTGTAAATAGTGCGGTCGCCACAATGTGTCGTCCTTGTCACAAACTTTGGCAGAATTGCTTGTTTTATGCTTTCCGCCATTTATAAAAAAAAATTATATATATATATATATATATTAAACGCCAACTTATATGTACTACAAATGAATGCCTAGGGAAATCTGCAACTCATCCTGCAAAAAACAAGGTCTCAAATAGTCAGAATAATAAAAAAAAAGTTTTAGCTGACGAAATACGGGGAGGAAAAACTGAAAAAGTCTTGCGGTCCTTATGGACTTTAAAGACTGAAGAACTCTGTAGTTTCTACATCACAATTCCACCTGAATTCCTTGCATTTTGTAGTGTTGAGTAGTCATTATTGTAGTCTGTTATCCGCAGGTAGAATGGCGGTTTACAGATCAGCACTGATTGAGGATCATTGTTCCACTTGTAAAGATTTCTTAGTCTTTATTTATCTGGAAAAGAATAACTGCTGCAGAAGAGAAAGATCATTTTTCTGAACAGTTCTCCTTTCTACTATCACTATGTCCTCTAAAAGACACATTACCCATTTTCTTTTGTCCTGCAATGTCTACAACTACTCTTTATTTATGGCAGTGATTTGCTTTTGAAGCACCTGGTTATCGGTAGGGCTGAGCTTCTTCTATTTCCCAATGAACTCCTCTCCACATTTCTTGGCACTCTCCCTGCGCCAGCAGAGTCTTGGGACCAATAAAGCATTTGTGCTCAATTTAGCTCTTTTTATACTGTGCATTTTCCACTGTGCTTTTACTGGCAACCACCAGTTGGCAAATGTTTTACAAACTCAGTGCAAGGTTAAACTAAAGAGTCATAATAAATTTACTTCTCAAGATGCATCTTGTTGATGCCACATTCCAAGCTTTTGGACAACCGTAAAGCATCGTAAAAGTATTTTTTCAAAGATATAGTATAACCTATAGAAATAGCAAAAAGTATTAAAAAACATACACAGAATTCAATACTCGACGCCCAAGTCTTACTTTCTCAGACAAGGTCCCTCACATACGAGCATGTTATGGATGCCCTAATAACACTGAACTCAAGAAAGTAGTAATAAAGGGGCTGAATAATAGTTTGTTGCATATGCCCCGCCTCTCTGTGAGACCTCAGCCAATCAGCAAAGCTTAGAGGAGTCACATGACACACCTCTCTGCGTCCCTAAACTCACAGAAACAGTTAAAATCTTCCTGCCAGGGAGCTCACTTTTTCTGGTCCTCTGGTCTACATCTCAGTGGGAAATTGACAATATTACAAATGGCGAAAAGCCACACTGAATATTAAAAGTGAAAAAGTGTATGAAATGTACAACACGATTATATGGCTTTTGCCCTAGAGGTAAAGGGTTATTCCTAACTCAAACATTTATGGCTTATTCACAGAATGTACCATAAATGTTTGATAGATGCGGAAACAAGTTCTGTGACCCGCACCTTCCTGCAGAACGGGGGCCGCCGGACCCCTCTCTCATCTGCTGAGGTGGCCGCCACATCTAGGTGGAGAATAAATGAAAGTTATCTGTGCGGTTCTTTACATTCACTTCTGTGGGAGTTACACAAACAGCCGAGCATGCAGAGCTGGGAGCCACATCTATTAGACATTTATGGCGTATTCTGAGAAAAGTCTGTAAATGTCTCAGTTGGGAAAAACCCTTTCACTGCCAGTCATATGATCCTGGTACCAAGTTTCTTTCAGCTATGACTTCACTAGTGCACAAACGTGTCTGAGTAGCCACAGTTTCCCAAGAATCTGACATTCCAGATACAG